>NW_015628726.1:1431953-1442091 GCF_001515625.1 Sinocyclocheilus rhinocerous | reverse complement strand
TATACCCTTGCAACTTAAGACTGGTTTTGTGGTCCAGGGTCACATATGTGTGTATGTGTTTATTCGTGTGTGTGTGTGTGTGTGTGTGTGTGTGTGTGTGTGTGTGTGTATACACAATACATATGGAAATGAGAGAGATGTATTTAATTTTATACACTCTCTCTCTCAAATATATATATATATATATATGTATATATACACGCATACATAAATAATATTTGATATGTATTTTAAGCCGTCTTTCACTAACAGTACCATGGTATTTTCATGGTACAGTTTTGTATATTTAAAATATTGTTAAATTAAATTGAGCTTTCATTCTCAAGTGGGGATTGATTCTGGTGTCACAGCTCACAGGTTTATTAAGGATTTTTGGTGTGTCAGTAAGTTTTCTGGGCCATTGGCCCATAATGTCCATCCCTGCTGGGAAATTTTGTCTTCTCTCTGTGTATCTGTGTCTAATGTCAATAAGATGTTTACTCAATATGGCATATATATATATATATATTAAGCTAAATTTTATTGTCTGTTTATTGGTTTGTATAAAACTCAGACAGAACTAAGCAGATGTTGGCTTGTTAGTGTGATGCAAGTAATGTGTGAAGCTTGTATGTATCATTTGTATTGTTATAATACACTTTTAAAGCTTTTTTTAACATATTCACCCTCAGCCCATGTTTTTTCCTTATATCCTCAATTATAAGTACAATGAGGCAAATGGAGTATACAGTAACCATCCAAAGTGGACACCCTTTGCTGTTTTGTTACTGTATTCGATCGACCACAGTGTAACATATCTGGGACAAATTGACTCTTTTAGAGAGGTGAAATGATGAAGAGATAGGGATGAAATGAGAGAGACAGAGGAAAATTGAGACCAAAAGAGATGGAACAAGATACTTTTTGACTGCTTGCAGTGATCCAGGAACTGTGGTTGCGTTTATTTATCCATTAATGTTGAATGTCAGTGTTAAAGGGGTCATATGATGCGATTTCAATTTTTCCTTTCTCTTTGGCGTGTTACAAGCTCTTGGTGCTTAAAGAAGATCTGTAAAGTTGCAAAGACTAAAGTCTCAAATCCAAATAGATATTCTTTATAATCACATGCTTGAGGTATTCGGCCAATCACAACGCATTGGATAGCTGGCCAATCAGAGCACACCTCGTTTTTCAGACCGATGAGTTTTGTAAAAATCGACGCGTTTCAGAAAGGCGGGGCATAGAGGAGAAACAATAATGTACAGTATGTGGAAAATAATGTGTTTTTTGAACCTTAAACCACATAAACACATTTCATTACACCAAATACACAAAATAATGTTCTTTTTAGCAACATCATATGACCCCTTTAATGAAGACATAGGGGTAGGGTAGCATGCTGAATTGTTAAATCTGAAAGTTACTCATATGTCATAATTGATGGGTGTTTTGTTGTATTAATCTACACTACATTGCGGAAGTTTGGGGTCAAGAAGTTTTTAATATTTAATAATTTTTTAACTCTCACCAAGGTGGCATTTATGTGATTTTAAAAGACAGTATAAACCGTAATATTTTGAAACTTTACAATTTAGAATAACTGTTTTCTATTTGAATATATTTGAAAATGTAATTTATTTCTTTGATAGCAAAGCTGAATTTTCAGCATTACTCTAGTCTTCAGTGTCACATGATCCTTCAGATATCATTCTAATATGCTGATTTGGTGCTCAAGAAACATTTATTATTATCAGTGTTGAAAATAGTTGTGATGCTTATTTTTTTTTGTGGACACTGGGATACATTTGTTGAGGATTTTTTGATGAATTGAAAGCTCATGAAAAGCATATATTTCAACTAGAAAAAGGACTTTACTGATACTTTTGATCAATTTAATGCATCCTTTCTGGAAAAAAAATAGGCTACTTTTAAAATAATTCTTTTAAACGGTGATGTGTGTTGCTTATATATGAACTGGTATGACAAAAAATGAAATGTTGACGCAAAGTAGCCTGACCTTTTGACCTTTGTTTAGGTGTTGTTAGTGTTGTATAAAAATCAAAGTCTAGCTCAAATTTATCTTCAGAAAATGGCACATGCAAATATCAATAAATGTTATTTGGACCAGTTTTTCAAAGTCTTATATTAAAGAATGTGTATTATGGAGGCTATTTTATGTGTCCTCGTGTTTCCCTAATGAACCATAAATTCTCCTGAAGTAAAGCACACTGGAAGGCCAATGACTATGACTAATGGGTCTTTGTTTAGCTTGACAATATGTATGAATGCTTATCTCAGACATTTAGTTGTTCACTGACAGCAGTGAGTCATTTGCAGTGAATAATTGTCATGAAATTGTGTCGGTAATTGCATTATTTCATGGTAGCTCCCCCTAGATCAGGCTAGTCTGCCCTGTGGGCTTGTCTTTAATTAACTCTATCATGCAAATCATGATATAGCTTGTCGTTCAAAACCAGCCTCAAAATTGGGGTCAGTTTGACATAATTTGCCTTCATTGTATCAATTAGTTTGGAATCACTCACTCTCATTTATAATCGCGTCATCGTCTGATAAAATCAACATGCATCTACACTAAAGAGCGGCCTTGCGGTTGTTTTAGCTATATTACTTTTTTGTCTCATGCAGCGCACTGCCTGCGTGTGAGTAACAAACTAAAAAAAACACCAAACAAAAAAGTGATATTAACAGACGAACTACGCTCATATTTATAATTCCAAACAATCAGTAAGCGACAGGTGCTAGGAAACGCTGTTTTGTACTCATTTATTGACGAGTCGGCTGCGGTGCGGCCAAATGAATGTGCTGCTTCTCTGCCGCTCACTGCACAGAACAGACGCCGAGAGAGGTGACACTTCTCCGGGAAAGTCAGACCTCACGTTCGCGGGACAGCACTGGCGAAATCTTACAACTTAACCATAGCTAAGGTTTATCCCAAAAAGTCGCTAGGTTTGTCAGTATGAATATTCTATGGAAAAAAGCCGCTAAAAGGGTCTGAAAGTTGCTAAATCTAGTGCTAAAGTCGCGCTCGTGTGTGTGAGACGCGGGAGATGATTGCAGGGGGCGGTGGATATTTGTGGCGGTCAACGTGGATATTGTGGCCCATGACTTCTGTCATCACGTTCTATTAGTTCTACAGCTTCAGTTTTGGAACTTTCACGCTTAGTAACACATACAGCTGTTCCCTCACCACAGTACAACAGTGAAAAGGGACCCCTTTCAAACAGTGTCGCGTTCCGAACGTTGTTTAAGTGACATACTTTTGAATTTTAAAAATTCATATCATAACAAAAATAAACACCGGTATTCGGTATGAACCGGTATACCGCCCAGCACTAGGAAATGCCATATGAAAGACATGCCTTCACTGTATACATACCTTTTTGTTTGTGTTTATAAGTTGTATTGTTCCCATTTTTCTTAGTACAGTGTTGTGTGTTAAGCATAACTGTGGGCATGTTTGTTTTCTATGGTGAAGGGTATTGTTGTGCACATATTTTAGTTAGCACACATTTCTGTGTGTGCTTGGTAATTTGTTCCATTTATGAAGTCAGATTGATTTGCTATTAGAATTCATCAGTCTATTGGTAATCTTGTTAAATGGAACATAAAGAATTAGATAATTATCAGAATTTGGCCAATGGAAAACAGGTCAATGCCATTTGTTTATTAAATGTTGCCAAAAAGGAAATGCTACAACAGAACCCCAAAACCCAGCTTAAACGGATAGTTCACTTAAAATTGGAAATCTTACCTTCATGTCATTCCAAACCTGTATGACTTTGTTTTTCTGCAGAACGCAGGAGATTTTTTTTAACTCTTTTGTACATATAATGAAAGTCAATGGGGTCCAAAAAAATGCTAGAAAAAAAACACACTGAGAAAATGTTGCCAAAAAGGAAATGCTACAACAGAACCCCAAAACCCAGCTTAAACGGATAGTTCACTTAAAATTGGAAATCTTACCTTCATGTCATTCCAAACCTGTATGACTTTGTTATTCTGCAGAACGCAGGAGATTTTTTTTAACTGTTTTGTACATATAATGAAAGTCAATGGGGTCCAAAAAAATGCTAGAAAAAAACACACTGAGGAAAAAAAACATTAAACAAATCTTCTTTTGTGTTCTATAGAAAAGGCAAAAACATATTTTTAAACAAAATGAGGGTGAGTAAATTATGACAGAATATTTTGTTTTTAATTACTTGTTACATAAAAATAATTCATCTTCAGTTATGCAGATCTAAGGAGTAATATGATTCACTGTTATGCATTTGTTTTTTAATCTATTTGTGGTAAACCGCAAATAGAGCTCAAAATGTTTTTCATTCCCTCAGGAAACTGAGGAAATAGACTGTTGAGTGTTTTATGGTTACAAATGGTGTGTGTGTGTGTGTGTGTGTACTTGAACAGTAGTGCCCTACAGTTCTGTTTCCACTGAAATGCTCTTGATGTGACTTGATCTACAGTGATAAGACAGGAAAATCTTGATTTTTGGAAGATGCTGCACACATCTCATATCTGAGCTGTTAAAATTGTATGGACTTCACAGACAAATTGGTCAAAGAGTTTACATTCTAGACCAGGGATCCTCAAATCTGGCCCACGAGATCCACTTTCCTGCATAGTTTAGTTCTAACCCTAATCAAACACACCTGAGCAAGCTAATCAATGTCTTCAGGATCATGAGAAAATCACAGGTATGTGAGTTTGATCAGGGTTGGAGCTAAACTCTGGAGCGCATTGGCCCTCAAAGGCAAGATTTGAGGAACCCTGTTCTAGACTATACATTTGCATTTATACTTTTATCAAAGCATTCAAGTTAAACATGAAATTAATTAATGCATTCCCTGGGAGTCAAACCCATGACCTTGGTGTTGCTAGCACCATGCTTTACTGTTTGAGCTACATGAATGCAAGTACTTTTAAACTTTAACATTGCAGCATGAAGCCGCTCAAAGTCATAGATCTGTACCTCTTTATTAAAGTTATATAGAAAGCAGTTTGGATGGCAGTAAACAAAGTAAGAATGTAAGTGGTACTGAAAGGTATAAGGTGGAAATATGGTAGGAACTCTGATGAACTCTTTGAGTCTCGTCCTTAGTAACTGTTGGGTCTCTTTTAAATACTCACAAAAGGGCATAGAGCATTTCTAGGTCATCCATATGGAGTCATAACTCTGCCTGTCCTAGACTGAGAAAGGAAAGGAAAAGTGATGTAGTAAGAGACTGACAGAAGGACGCAGTAGAAAGGAAGCCTCATAGGACTCGTGGCTGCCTCCCCCTTAAAACATCAGCAGGGGTTCAAGGAGCTGATAGATAAAGTCTGGTCGTACAGGCCCTAGTTTTTCTGCCCAGCCCCCATAGCCTAACCTCTTGGCACAAAGGACCTCTTCTCTCAAGATTCCCCAGGGGTGAGAGATATTGATTCGAGTATCTGATGCTCTGATGCAAATGATTGTTGCAGCACCACACTCCAAATTAATACCAGTAAACAGCATTTTCACTGCCACTACAGAGAAAAGACCTAATTAATTTTATACTTATATGGGGAGCTTCACTATTTCATTGCTCATTCTTAGAAGTAAGGATTTAGATAATAGCATCTGCTAAATGCATACATTTAGGGCCCTAATCTGTTTTATTTCTTCACAAAATAATTTTTCAATTGTATTTTTTTTCTGGATAAATGTTCTAGTGATTTAAAGAGCAGGCCATATGGTTTTTTAAAGTGTCCTAATATTGTGTTGGAGTCCTCTACAACAGGTTTAAATGCATCTAAGGTCAGAAAACATTGTAATTTTCTCAGAATATACATTTAATATTACGTATCAATCGTACTTACAGGTTGTGCTTCGGAGAGCTTGTTAGTCCAAATAAAGTAGATTTGAAGCCGACAAAGATAAAAACCAATATTAGAGATGAATCGACTCTCTCTTTTGAGAGACAATATCTTTATTTATCATGCAATTTTTTGATTAACAACTTTGCAGATTGTTTTCATTTAAGGATAGCTACGTTATAAACTGCAAAAGAGATATTTTTCAAAAACCCATATGACCTGCTCTTTAAAAGCATGTATAAAAACCCTGAAAAATATACAATTTAAGAAAGTTCAACAAAAATAATTTTTTTAGGGCCATATGAAATCTATTTTATTTTTTTATTTTGTTTAATGATGTAATTACATTTTTATAATTAAAAAGCATGTCTAATTAATTTTATTCATAATACTAACAATTTAATTCATTAATGTTTTTTTATAATAATAGGGCTCTGTTCAATTTATTTTGAAATTCTGTGTTGTTTGTCCAATTTTTCTGCAATTGTGATTTAATACAAATGATCAAAAATGGCAATCAAAGGAACGCATAAAACATTTTAATCTAGTTTAATTAATCTTTTAAAACATAATTAATTGAAAATGTAACAATTCATTTTACTTTTAGCAAACAAAGTGTTGCACAACAGAGGTTTACTGTTAAAATTAAAACATGTAAGAATTTATTAAATTATTTATCAATTATTATTATTACTACTATAAAAGTACATTATATTGTACAATATTGATAGATTTCTGTGATAGTTTCTCCAAGTTAAACCAACAGTTGTTGTGAAGACCTTTGAGGTTCTGTATGTATGACAGGATTCCATCATTCCATCCATGTTTTCTGCCTCGCAGAAATCATAGGACCCTATGAATGTACACTGTAATGAAATTAACTCATTTGTAAGGGAATTAATTAATGCATTGAGTTTGATTGGAAATCTTATACAGTATTGCAGTTAGTCAATCTAAAATGGTGATTGTGCATTAACAGCTGTCAACCATGCTGGTACGCGGCCTGAACTTATTGCGCACCACTTATGTGCATCCCGTATATATACACTGTATATAATACCCCAAAATCAAACACAGTTCATCCCTTATGCATGTTTATCACGTCAAAAATTTAGTTTTAAAATATTAGAACTAAAAACATCAACATAACATGGACATCAATCACTGTACTGAATAATGTGTTGCAGTGAATAAGAAGTGCTGCATTGCTGCAGATGTGTGTAGCTGAAGAACTGTTTAGTTTATATATCCTCCTCCCTTTGTCTTTATAAGCACACATACCAGGAAGTGGTTTAGTGTGTCTGAATGATGTGCCATACAAATAGCTAATATCTTATTTTCTACAAAATAATTATATGAGCATGTAATGTTCTTGCGAAAAAGACCAATGTTTTAGATGCTCCATTAGGAGTGTGCAGAAATTTGTTACATGCAGTTAAATATTGGCGACCTGAATCAAATTATTTTTTAGTTTTGGATATGATGTAATAAAAACATAATTTACTTTTACGTATATAAAATAACTTTTTATATCTTAATTTTTAAGCAATATTGTCTAACAGTTCGGGGTCAGTAATTTCTTTTCTTTTTTTATTATTATTAAAAATTAATACTTCTATTCAGTAAGGATGCATTAAATTGATTAAAAGTGATGGTAAAGACATGTTTAATGTTAAAAATGATTTCTATTGCAGAAAGAAATGTTTCCAGAGCACCAAATAAGCATATTGTAATGATTTCTGAAGGATCATGTGACACTTAAAACTGGAGAAATAGCTGCTGACAATTCAGCTTTGACATCATAGAAATAATTTACATTTAACATATAATAAATAGAAACAGTTATTTTATATTGTAATAATATTTCACAATATTACTGATTTTACTGTATTTTTTATCAAATATTTGCAACCTTGATAAGCATAAGAGACAAAATCATTAAAAAGTCCTCCCAACCCCAAACTTTTGAAAAGTAGCATATTTTTATGTTGCTTCTGAGCATCTTTTATTGATAACTAATCAAGCGAACTCACTGAAAATACCAAAAATATGTTGTATTTTGGATGCTGGTCTCCATCACAAGCTGCTGGTGTGTTGGTATTCCCATTAGACTTGTTAATTAGCTTAACCAGCAAGCTTTTTTTGGTCACCCAGCTTAACTAGAGGGTTCAAACTGGTCAACCAGTTTCAGTATTGTTGTTGGCTATGCTGGACCAGCACTAGGGGTGGGAATCACCAGAGGCCTCACGATACGATATTCTCACGATACACTATTATTGCGATTTTAAATATATTGCGATATTCTGTGATATATTGCAATTTATTACCTTTTTCCAACTTCAAATTATGTCCCCAAAGGAAAACTTTGACAACATCTGTTTTAACTAAAAAGAAACATTTCTCAGTTTGTTTATCTCACTTCAGTTTTATTGTTGCAGTGCAAAATGGGATTGTCAAGCAGACAAACTGACCAACACTTTCATGAAAACCTGTCATAAATGTTGTATGCACCTGGCAAACTCAACTATTTGTATTACAGTCTAATCTAGTCCACCTTAATTCAATGTAAACAGGTATGCACTGCTGTGCTACTACAGGTATTTTGAACAGTGCAACTTGAAATTGAACTAAAAAGTTGTGCATACCCTTCAGCAATTGGGGCATTTGAAAGTAAATTACTGTTAAATTAAAATTAAATTAAATAAAACATGTAGTCTTCTAGGGATGTACCGAAATGAAAATTCTGGGCCGAAACGGAAACCAAAAATTCTGGATGCACTTGGCCGAAAACCGAAACCGAAAATGCTTTGTAATGATTATTTATTATTTTATTAAATAATATAAAGTAATTTTGTAAGACTTTTTAAATTGAACTCAATTTTAATGATACTGAATAAAAAAAAAACACAAACCAATAAAATAACCACACTTTTACTGAAAGTAACAAAATATAATTAAATTAAATTAAATTAATTAGAAATAAAATAATAAAATCAAAACGGGCAGCGCCCGCATCAGATAAGACCAAGGATGGAGAGAGAAATGCAGAAAGAAGAGATAAACAGGGTGAGGCTGTATAAGGGCCATTCTTTCCCCACATAATCCCAAGAGATAGAAAAACAGAGATTGTGTGCATGTGTGAGAGAAAGATACAGAGAGTAAGTGAGTGGGAGAAAGAGTTACCGGTAACCCCACCTTGCCGAGTGGAACAGTGGGATGTAAAGAAAGAGGTGTCTGGGGGTAAAGTTACAGTTAGATAACATGAGAACGGAGCCTGTATCTCTTTCCTCAAAGCTTTGCCCCAAAACTAGACCCTTTCCCACTGTACACCTGGACGTACGCCAGAGGATACTTGCTCAAGTCCATATATACAGCGACAGAAGACACGGGTCACTGCACAGCCATGGAATCAGAGATGTCATGGGATTCGCAGAAGGCCCAGACAGGTTTGTAGAGCGGGAGGATTGCGGTTTCAGCCCCCTGGTTAGAGTAATACCATCTTCTCCAATAGGGGTGGGAATCACCAGAGGCCTCACGATACGATATTATCACGATACTTGTGTCACGATACAATATTATTGCGATTTTAAATATATTGCGATATTCTGCGATATATTTGTAATTTATTACCTTTTTCCAACTTCAAATTATGTCTCCAAAGTAAAACTTTGACAACATCTGTTTTAACTAAAAAGAAACATTTCTCAGTTTGTTTATCTCACTTCAGTTTTATTGTTGCAGTGCAAAATGGGATTGTCAAGCAGACAAACTGACCAACACTTTCATGAAAACCTGTCATAAATGTTGTATGCACCTGGCAAACTCAACTATTTGTATTACAGTCTAATCTAGTCCACCTTAATTCAATGTAAACAGGTATGCTGTTAAATTTAAATTAAATTAAATTAAACATGAAGTCTTACATCTAGGGATGCACCGAAATGAAAATTCTGGGCCAAAAGGAAACCGAAAATTCTGGATGCACTTGGCCGAAAACCGAAACCGAAAATGCTTTGTATATATAATAAAATAACCACACTTTTACTGAAAGTAACACAATAAAACTGGACAGAATTTATATTAATATTGGTAACACTTTACAATAAGGTTCATTAGTTAACTACTTTAGTTAATGAACTAAGAATGAACAATAGTTCTTCAGCATTTACTAATCTTAGTTCATGTTCATTTCAACATAACGTCATTGAAGATAGCATTATTTTACCAGCGTTGCCCAGTACAGCTGAACTTAGCCTACACCATGTTACAGCACAGTAGCGCTACTGCAAACCGGAACAAG
>NW_015628726.1:1430276-1430618 GCF_001515625.1 Sinocyclocheilus rhinocerous | reverse complement strand
ACTTTTTAAATTTAACTCAATTTTAATGATACTGAATTAAAAAAAACAAAAGCCAATAAAATAACCACACTTTTACTAAAAGTAACACAATAAATCTGGACAGAATTTATATTAATATTGGTAACACTTTACAATAAGGTTTATTAGTTAACATTAGTTAACTACTTTAGATAATGAACTAAGAATGAAAGTTCTTCAGCATTTATTAATCTTAGTTCATGTTAATTTCAACATTTACTAATGCATTATTAGTTGTGCTTGTTGTGCTTGTTAACAGTTAATGCACTCTGAATTAACATGAACTAACAGTGAATAACTGTATCTAACATTAATAACATTAAG
>NW_015628726.1:1426091-1430046 GCF_001515625.1 Sinocyclocheilus rhinocerous | reverse complement strand
CAGCGTTGCCCAGTACAGCTGAACTAGCCTACACCATGTTACAGCACAGTAGCGCTACTGCAAACCGGAACAAGTAGGCCTTATACTGCATTGAAATTTCCTGTCAGCGCGTTATTTGAGGGGACTTTGCTTATCCGATGAGCATGAGCGGTACACGAGCGAAACGTATTATTATTATATGTAGCCTATATTTTCGGTGCATCCCTACTTACATCCCCTCCTTGTTTACAAATCTGAAGTAAGTCCATACATCCGATTTAAAAGCGGACGGGGCTTTCCTGATAACTTTCCGCGATGCAGCCCTCTTTATTTTACTAACTTACTGCATGCTGAAGGTGACCCAGCTGACCTCACCAGAAAAAAACTCAACACCAATTTCTTGGATTGTAAAGAAATTGATTTTATTATTCTACCAAATAGTATAATAAAAGATCGATACTTGGCGTCCGTGTATCGATACAGTATTGCCGCGGAAAATATCGCGATACTATGCTGTATCCATTTTTTCCCCCACCCCTAACCAGCACCAAATCAGCACTAACCAGTATGGACATTTATGCAGGTCTAAGCTGATGTTTTCTGCAGGGTATAGTTCTGGAATGAAGATTGTATTGTTTGGTTTCTCTCATTGCTGAGGAAAGCATTCTAGCCAAACTCCACCCTGGATTTACAAGCCTCTTGAGACTGTGAGAATTCTCCACACATAGTTGAAACCTGAAAAAGGACCCTGGTGGTACCTGATAAAAAATACAACAACAGGAAATGACATTCCGTATAGGATGAAAACACCACCAAAACTCGACAAACTCCAGGTGTAGCATCACAGGTTGTAAACTGTATCTACTGTTTGTGCTTATCACTCATAATGTTGGCCAGTACTGAAGCCAATTAAAATAAATGATTTGTTCTTTTGTCATCATTGCATATCATTGCAATTGGAATGGTGATTGTTCTGTTTTATGAGGCTTTACTGCAAAGCTTTTACTATTTAAGCTGCCTGTTTTCTATGTGACTCCATTGCAAATATACTATGCTGTGAGACTCCATAATGCTGGTTTGCTAATGTGTCTGGTTCCATCTATATTTCTTCACACTGACAGGAAGCCTGTTAAACTCTCACACGCTCTCTGTCTGAGTCATGATGATGAATCTGTGAACTGGCAGCAGGACCACAAGCCCTCTTGTGTCTTTCCCTCTAAGGACTTTGCCTTGAGGTAATTGAGACAAATATGTTAGTTTTAAAAGATACAGATGAGAGTGAGACTAATGCTACAGTAGAGCAATTGTTTTCTCAATACCTCTGGCTCTATATATATATATATAACATAAATGTATGTGTTGAGGTTATGAAAAATTAATCATCTGTCAGAAAATGTAAACTTTTATCAATACATATTATTTCCACATGATTAAAAATTTATTTAATTGTAAACCTGCAATAATTAAATGTGTTAAATAACACAAATATTCTTTATGTAATTAATCTTTTTTTATTGCTGAAGAGTGTTGAACTTTCTTCTCCTGCCTCCTATTCTTCATGCAGCCCAGAATGGCTTTGTTTGGTTTCTTTGAGCTGCGTGCGCCCTCTTCTGTACAGACGTGAATTTACATTTCCTTCAGCTCATTTCACTTTTGGTGTAAAGGGGCTTTTACATTTGCCAAAAATATTACTTTTTTCTATTAAAAACAAACAAGTAAGCCCAGTAACTAAGTAACATACTTAATTTTTACTTTTTTTTTAGGAGTGGAAGCCTGTGAAACTCTCACACGCTCTCTGTCTGAGTCATGATGATGAATCTGTGAACTGGCAGCAGGACCACAAGCCCTCTTGTGTCTTTCCCTCTAAGGACTTTGCCTTGAGGTAATTGAGACAAATATGTTAGTTTTAAAAGATACAGATGAGAGTGAGACTAATGCTACAGTAGAGCAATTGTTTTCTCAATACCTCTGGCTCTATATATATATATATAACATAAATGTATGTGTTGAGGTTATGAAAAATTAATCATCTGTCAGAAAATGTAAACTTTTATCAATACATATTATTTCCACATGATTACAAATTTATTTAATTGTAAACCTGCAATAATTAAATGTGTTAAATAAGACAAATATTCTTTATGTAATTAATCCCATTTTATTAACCAATGTCTGTGCCGCTGACCTTTGATGATCCAATTCAAACACACTAAGCAAAATGATTTTAGATAAACATAACATTTGTGTTTTTTTTTATTGCTGAAGAGTGTTGAACTTTCTTCTCCTGCCTCCTATTCTTCATGCAGCCCAGAATGGCTTTGTTTGGTTTCTTTGAGCTGCGTGCGCCCTCTTCTGTACAGACGTGAATTTACATTTCCTTCAGCTCATTTCACTTTTGGTGTAAAGGGGCTTTTACATTTGCCAAAAATATAACTTTTTTCTATTAAAAACAAACAAGTAAGCCCAGTAACTAAGTAACATACTTAATTTTTACTTTTTTTTAGGAGTAACACAATATTGTAATGCATTACTTTTAAAAGTAGCTTTCCCCAACACTGCTCATCAGACTAACAAAATGCCAACTTCTGAGCCATCTAGTGTTAGTTTAGATTAAGGTTGTTAGTGTTAGGTTGCTGCTGTTCAGCTGTTCCATTCCGGTTAAAATGCTGTTTATTTTGCCAGTGTAAAATATAGACAGCTCACTAGGTTTTGGACACCTCATCTCATTAGTGGCTGTTCTAGACAGATTTTTAGGGATCTAGTGTAGACTTGTATGAATAATGAATAGTTAAAAACATTTAATTTATAGTTTCGTCACTGAAATTTCAGACAGTTTGACTTTTTTTTTTGCAGCACATACATCTGCCTATAGGGGCAATTTAGGAAAGATGGTTGTATTTATAGTACATAGAGGGTTATGTTCTAAAGAATGCCATTTCAATTCTACATCCCATTTTTGAGCATGAAGAGTGAGTTAAATATGAGGTTAAACAGACAGAGACTCAAACTTTTGTGTCGTTTACAGATTTCATGCTGCAAAAGTCAGTGTGCACCAACATACTGTACAACTTATATACAGTATAGGGCTACTAAATGGAGCAGTCAGAAATGAATCCGATTGGCTCACTTTTTTTTTTTATAACTTTGCATAAGAAATTGTTTTGGCCATATGTGCTGATGTCAGGGTTCAAATCAGTGTGTGATTTATGTTGGGATTAATTTTTGCTTACATAATCTTTGGTGTATTTTTGAGAGGAGTCGTGAGGAGCTTTGTTAGGAGTGTGCAGAAATTTGTTGTGCCAATTACTCTCTCTTTCTAAGGTTTATTGTCATATGCAGTTAAATATTGTCACCATACCTAGGTTAACAAGTTTTACTTTTGTATATAAAATAATCTTGCAATATCTTGCAAATTGAACTGATACCATAGCATATCGCTGATGCAAGATGCATACTAACCACCAATACCCTTGAATGAATGAGATAGATGAAGCAAGGTTTGACTGTGGCCCAGTTACGGAAATAACAAGGATTTTCTGGGTTGTGCTGGCAGCGGTACAGAACAGACTCCTGTCCTGCTGTCACAGACACGCAGACGCTGCGACCACGACTGTCTGGAACAAATCACTGACCGCACTGACTGATGTCTGCTCTGAGTGCTCTCTTTCTCTCATGCGTTCGTCTTTTCTTTCTGTTTCCTAAACACACATATGTTCACATGAAAGAGGTGAATTTACATTAATGTTTGCACAGTATGGTGTTTAATGTTATCGCAGCTGTTGCTGTTGACACTTGTGCTTTCAGATACTTCCTGTTGTTGTAGCCAATGTAAAACATACAATCTATTCCCAAACAGTTATAGTGATGCTTGCAAGATGCAGGAGAGAGAGTGTTAGTATAAGATTTAGTGTGCAAGAATTTTGTTTTATTTTATCTACTATTTTAATGTTTTCATCGTATTTAATATCATATTTAC
>NW_015628726.1:1396440-1425843 GCF_001515625.1 Sinocyclocheilus rhinocerous | reverse complement strand
ACCTTGGCAATTGAATCGCCATTGGCTAGTAAATTTTTTAGTTTACTCGCCAGACTGATCACACATATATATATATATATATATATTATATATATATAAAATACACTATTTATTTATTTATTTATTTGGAAGAAATATGGCTCTGACAATTTCTGTGAGTTTCATCCATGAGAGACAATGCCTCAAAAGTTTTCAAAATTTGAATATGCCATAAACATCAAACTTAAAATTCAGAGACTAGTGTAGAGATTAGTTATTGAGTGGGCATCGTAGTGTGACCGCCCGTTTTAAATAACAGGAACCAGATGGAGAAATTCAGCTTTACGGACACACTGCCTCCACAAACCATCTGCCTCCTACATTATACAGCAAAGATCGAGTCTCTGTGGTCACAGCAACGTCCGATACGTGAGTCCATACATCTCTCTCTTGTTCTCTCTCAGAGCGCAGCTGGGAGGCAGAGGGCCTTCAGCAGGGATTCTGGGACTTCGACAGGCCCTCATTTTAAATCACAATGAGAGCTTATTCACACTTCTGTCACTGAATTAATCAACACGGTGTATCCATTCGCTTTTGTGCCTTCTCCCCAGAGTTCAGTAATCAAAAGGAAAGGAAAGAAAAAACTGTGAGTGTTAAAGAGATAGTACACCCAAAAATGATTTAAAGGACTTATATTCACTAGTCTTCATAAGCCATAGCTTTGTCTAAGAAATATTCTGAACTGTAAGTCATTATTCATTGATAATCTTGTGGCAGTGACCATTTAACCACTGAAACTGGATTATTAAGTAGAATTTGAGAATTGGATCAAATACACTGCAAAAGTGCATCGTAAATCAAATTCCTGACAATAATAAAAAATTCATGTAGTAGGAATATTTTCATTGTTCATGAAATGGGCAAGTATGATAAATGGCCTGTGGTCACAACAGACAATACACTCTGATCCACTATAGGCAATAAAAAAAGAAATCTCGTGTTGTTTACACTCTAATACATGGGTAATATCTGCTTATAAAACTAAACTGTTGATATGATAAATAACATATTATTGTGCATTTAACCACTGAAACTGGATTATTAAGTAGAATTTGAGAATTGGATCAAATACACTGCAAAAGTGCATCGTAAATCAAATTCCTGACAATAATAAAAAATTCATGTAGTAGGAATATTTTCATTGTCCATGAAATGGGCAAGTATGATAAATGGCCTGTGGTCACAACAGACAATACACTTTGATCCACTATAGGCAATAAAAAAAGAAATCTCGTGTTGTTTACACTCTAATACATGGGTAATATCTGCTTATAAAACTAAACTGTTGATATGATAAATAACATATTATTGTGCACTTTTTTTATTTATTGCATAAAGGAAGTTTTTGGACCATTATGATTTTTTTTAGAAAAAACTAAATTCTCATTACTGTAATATATTTTATTAAATTGTATTTTATTATTTTATTTTGTTTTATTTTTATGTTTTTATAAAATATTTTGTTTGGGGTTATTTTGAAATATGTGTAAATATCTTTACATATAAACCAATTTTTGCATTTACCCAAACAACCTTTTGCTTTGAAATATTGTATTTCTTGAAATCTTTCTTTCTTAAATTAGTTATGACTTGAATTGGTTCAGTGCTTGGAAAGCCATTCCAGTATTTGACATTTTCTGCATCCACATCAGCAACTTTTTAACCACCTTCACTCTTCATTCAGATTTGCTGTAAGCTGCCATCAGTACTCCAATTGATTTTTTCCCCCATCCATATACACATCTCTTCCTCTTTTTAGTGTGTCTTTAATTGATTTTCTCTTCAGATGGGAGGTCTCTGCTGGTACTCATTCCAGTTATGCTTCTCTCATAATGGCTCAGGTATTGTGAGCATCACAAAGACACCATATAACCTGTACTTGCATATTATAATCTGTCATTATTGCTTTATTGACTTATTGCTTAAGATGCACCATGATGCACAAGTGCAATAGTGTACATGTAGTGTCATGAAAGCATAAAATGAGCAATAGATTTAATAATATACCGATTAGCCTTGTGATAACTTTTCAGAACAGGTCAGACTGTTTACCCTGGCTCATTCCTCCTTCCTGTTTATCATCTACCGCCATCTTCCAATCAAGACAGGATGCTTAAGTCATGAAACACCGGATCTGCATGGAGTGAAAACCTGTGTCAGGGCAATCGGAACACTGTTTCTATTGATCCGAGTGAGCAGCTGAAATATTATCTCAGTTACCTTGAAGTGCAGCACTTTGCCTGGGCAGGTGATGAGAGAGGAAAGGTGGTGCAGTTTTGTTGAAATGTGGGCCGTCCTCACCAGGAAGTGTGATTTAAATTCAAATTACATTACACTTACATTAACAAACACATCTCATATTGTGCCATCTAACAGTAATATTGACACACCTTGGTTTTTTCATGCTGACAGCTCAATCAAATCTGAGCAAGATCAAATCTGTCGAATCTTAATGCCTTGTCGCTTTCTGTAATATCAGATCACATTGGTTTTGTTAATTTGGTGTCATTTAGCATATTAGTCTATTCATTCGGGTCACCTAATTATTCTTGACACTTGCTAATAGCACATATCTGTCAGTGTTAATTGCTTGATCTTTTGTCATGAATTGGTATGCTGTTATGCAATGATAAAATATGCAGAGGCTCAGTATACTTAAAATTAATATTTCATTCAAAAATTAAATATCTGTCATCATTTACTCAACATTATTCTCAAGGTGTTCCAAACCTGTATGATTTTCTTTATTCTGTTGAGCACAAAAGAAGATATTCTGAAGAATGTTAGTAACCAAACAGTTGACGGTAGCCATTGACTTCCATAGTGTGGAAAATAATTCTATGGAAGTCGATGGCTACCGTCAGGTGTTTGGTAGTATGGTAGTAGGCTGTTGTGAACACAGCCATAATTTTTGTCGACACTTCCTTAAACACCCCTTTTCTGTTTCTGTCATTCATTTTTCTCCAGGCGTTCGGTCAGGCTTACACCAGCCAGCGTAAAGTAGCCGAGGATGGTGAGACAAACGAAGAGACATTATTGCAGGAATCTGCCTCCAAAGAGGCCTATTATATGGGACGTCTGGTGGACCTTCAAACCCAGCTCAACCTGAGCAGCTCCGTGGCCTCCAGCGCCCAAGTGGAGACTGAACATCTCAACGCCCTGGTGCAGGAACTCGGAGAGGTGAGCTGTGTATTTTCTTATACTGGTGGAACTGCTGTCACATTACATCCATATAAAACATATCCAAGTATACACATTGGAAAATTAGCACACCCTTGTGCTAATGTAATTAATTTTACAAGACTATATGAAACTCCCATCTTGGGTCAACGGGTTATTTTGAGGGGAGTCAGTCTGTGTGTCAGCAGTCACTGGAGGCAGAGGGTGGTGTCAGGGTCAGAGGCTGTCGCCATAGTGCATTGTAGGGGGCAAATCCATGGCTAAGCTGTGGCATAAGAGAAATGCCCTGAGGTCGGCACAAAGACACACTGTACACACACAGCCTATGAGACAGGGAATTTCACTTAGAATTTCACACCGGGTCACACCTCACATTTTGAATAGCTTAATTACCACAGTAAATCAAGGTACTCTGACGGTCTAGATTACGTTAACATGAGCATTTTATTCAGTTATAGCTCAAATAATAACTGAAATGTCATGCTAAATTTATTTTACAAATAGTTTTATGTTTTTAGAATGTTTTACACGGCAAAAAAATATATATATTAAGATATTAAGCAATAAATCATTGAATAGACATTATAAAAGTGGCTTTAGAAGTTTAGAAATTTAGATTTTTTTTATGCGTACTCTTGATAAATGTAGTTTGGCAAAGTAGTTGATCATAATCTGGACGCATTTCATCTGTAGAAGAACATTAGCTGCAGGTTTTCCCGCATTGTTTTATTTTTGTCTTCATTTAATTTTAATCAAGACAAATCCTATTCCAAGTAATTGATATAAATCTGTTGGTTGTAATTTAGATTTTTTTTTTAAAACATATGCAGGGCTATTATAGGTAACTCAAATTAAAACCATTAACAAAACATTTTTTTGTTACTTGAAATAAAATAAATGTTAACTGAAATAAAAAAATATATATATATATATAAACCTTACACTTATTTATTTTCATCTAGTTGGCAAGGAAACATTTCTCAGTTTCATTTAGTTTAACTTGATGTACTAAAATAACTCAAACTAAAACTGAAAGAAAATTCATAAAAACTATATAAACATATTAGACACAGACAATAATAATAATAATAAACAAAAAACACAACAAAATTACTGAAGCTTTATAATTAAAATGAAAACAGAAAATATAAAAATAAAAACTATGATATAACACTGAGCATATCATGTGTGCCATACATTTTAGACCAGCAAAATGTGTTCATAACTGCTATTTCACAAGATGTTTGAGAGTTGTTTATTTCTTGAAGTATTTGAACATTTTATCACTGTTAAAATATTTTACCTATCCCAATTAATGTACAGATAAAGTATGAGTAAGCATAGACTGACTTCCCAAAATCTCTGTGGCACTTTCAGAATAGCTCCAATGTTGTGCGATTGGGGTGGGTCTACTTGTTTGTTGACCAATGGAATAGGGGGCAGGCAGGAAAGGGTGGTTTAGAAGTCATTATTATACCATTTTATGCCACTAGTTTAATTCTGGCCTATGTTTACTTCATAATGTGTGTGCAACACTTCCATCTTATAACCAGCATTACTGTAGTGGATTTTGGCATGGCACATACTAGGTTTGCTACAGTACTGTAGGCTACTGCACTGCTCCTGACCCCTGAGTGTGTGAAGCCCATGATTACAACTGCTACAATAGAGCTGTACTGGGAGATAATTGGTCAGTAATCCCCTGGAGTTCATGCCCAGCTCATTTGAACTGGCACAGCAGCGCTTGGAATATGCAGTGAGACATCACATCCTCTGGGAGAGCTCCTGTATTGTGTACAGTAATCAATATCTCAGCTCAGGGGAAGGTCATCTGCCAGGGTGTGCAAAATATCTTCTGCCATGACAGTGTTTGATCCTCTAATTCCAGTTATGGAGGATTTGTTGGCGACAGCTTTACTTCAATTTGGATTGATTTTTGTTGCAGCTTCAGTGAACGTCTAGACGCTTTTTTTTTCATATACATTAGGATATCAAATTAAATTTTACTTTAATATTTTATTATATGTTTTTTTTTCAGGGTTGGTAATTATTTTTTTTTTGTATTTTTTATAGAAGTCTCATGTTCACCAAGGCTGCATTTATTTGATCGAAAACACTGTAAAAACAGTAATATTATTACAGTTTAAAATAGCTGTTTTCTATTTCATTATATTTTATGTGATGTCAAAGCTGAATTTCCAGCATCATTGCTCTCAGTCATGGTCTGATGGTTAGAGAGTCGGACTTGTAACCCAAAGGTCGTGGGTTTGAATCTCGGTACCAGCAGGGATTGTAAATGGGTGATCAGTCATGGTCTGATGGTTAGAGAGTCGGACTTGTAACCCAAAGTTCGTGGGTTTGAATCTCGGTACCAGCAGGGATTGTAAATGGGTGAATGACAAGAGCTCCATAAAAGTATTAATTTATTTCAGAAAATAAAAACATTCTGACCCCAAACTTTTGAGTGGTAGTGTAAATTATAAGTAAGACTAAATAAGAGATGAGATGATTAAAAAATGCTGTGCACTTCATGCCTGTCCTACTGCCTAATCAGCATCTAGGTTTCTCCCAAGGCTGGCTTCGTTCCCATGTCTGTTCCACACCTTTGACTCTTCATCGGCATTTCTGCCCATTTGTGCAACAGTGGGGGGGTTTCTGTCTCAGCAATTGTGATTTTCCAGCAATCTGTTCTTGAAGAATGGTTTAAAGCAGGGTTGTAACTACCATAGACATTGAGGGGGACAAGTCCAATACCATGGCCAATCTGCCCCCCACCCAATATTTGAAATTCTTGCACTGATCTGCTGCACTTCATTACGCAGCGCTCTGGTTTTTAAGATGACAAAAAGCTTTAAAAGTTACATTTTCAGCCTGGTCTGGCTCAGCACTCTAACAGTGCTCGTCAATGTCAAAATAATTGATGTGGCCAATCAAATCAAAGTAGGCAGGGTTTGCTGTTCACAGAAGCAGAGCGCGAATTCCAGCGCAAAGCATCAGTTTAACGTTGAAAGAAAGTTAGGTAAGATGGAAGCTGCAAATCATTTAATATTAGTAAACTGTTTTATGAAATGTAGAAATGTTTTACATTCGCCCCATGGTTACGGCCTTGGTTTAAAGTATTCCAAAGCTTACTACACTGTGAATGCTGCCACAAACAGTTGTACAAGGCATTGTGATTGAAGATCAGGGCTAGTACCTTGGTAGAAAGTCATAAAGAGGTACCTTTTGGCCTCTGATTGTGACTCACTCTCATTGAGATTTATACAACTTTTTGTCATCTTGCTTGTAACATTCTGTTTCAGCTGTTAAAGAAGCCTTTGTTTCGGCTTTCCCATATAGGTTGAACTGTGAGGAAGAAAAGTGCTGACTTGAGGGTTTCCTCTGACGGAAAGCAATTTGTTACCCAGCATTCCTGTCAGCTCAAGTGTTGACATGCTCAGTATCATCTTAGACTCTGACTCACAGAAATATAAAGCTATTGTATGTAAGGCTAATGGATTTTTATAGATTCCTTACAAAGATTCACCATGACATACTCGCACATAACACCAATATAATGAGAAACAGAGGCTCTTAATAGATATGTTGGGTTTACTGCTGCTTATATTCTTCATTTTATTTTATTTTATTTTATTTTATTTGTATTTTATTTACCAACATTATAATGACAATAAGGAGTCCTTCAATAAATATACTGTATAGGGGTTACTGCTGCTAATTTTATTTAAATTTATTTTATTTGATTTGATTATTTAATTAAATTATTTTTTTTTTTTGGTGTGTGTGTGTGTGTTTAACAACATACTGCTTTCTTCGCCTCTTTGGAGAAGACAAACCCCTCAAACTACTGTATGCTGTCGAGAACATCAATATTGTTTTTCCCTTTTTAACAAGCTGATTTTGTGAATCATTCTTTCTTCTGACATGGGGTAATGCTTAAACAGCCAAGTGACTCATTTTTTTCTGTTGACCTTCCCTTTCTCTCTGTCAGAATAATGAGATGTTAGAGCTACAAAGGAACAGGATGAGAGAGGAAATCAGAGAGTATAAGTTCAGAGAGACCAGACTGCTGCAGGACTACACTGAACTGGAGGAGGAGAACATTACTCTACAGAAACTAGTGTCAACACTCAAACAGAATCAGGTATACACACACACACACACACACACACACACTAACTGTGAAACACAGTGTCATACTATGTGATCAAAACCCACTACAGAGTAGAATTACATGCAGTCACTTAATGTAAATTTAGTGCCTCTGTGTTTTTTACAGGGGGCATACGTTTTGACAGTTTTTCATTAGGTTTCATGCACCAAATTTTATGTTTAGTGTAGTTTTATGCCCCTATTTTCCACCCTCAGAATTAGGTTTTCCTTCTGTACCTTCAAGCTTATCAAGCTTATCCCAGTAGGACACATTCCTGGATTAAAGGGATAGTTCACCCAAAAATGAAAATTACCCCATGATTTACTCACCCTCAAGCCGTCCTAGGTGTACATTTTTAAATAGAACTCCAATTGTATTCGTCTGAAAGAAGAAAGCCATATAACTTAGGATGTCTTGAGGGTGAGTAAATCATGGATAAGAGATGAGATGATTAAAAAATGCTGTGCACTTCATGCCTGTCCTACTGCCTAATCAGCATCTAGGTTTCTCCCAAGGCTGGCTTCGTTCCCATGTCTGTTCCACACCTTTGACTCTTCATCGGCATTTCTGCCCATTTGTGCAACAGTGGGGGGGTTTCTGTCTCAGCAATTGTGATTTTCCAGCAATCTGTTCTTGAAGAATGGTTTAAAGCAGGGTTGTAACTACCATAGACATTGAGGGGGACAAGTCCAATACCATGGCCAATCTGCCCCCCACCCAATATTTGAAATTCTTGCACTGATCTGCTGCACTTCATTACGCAGCGCTCTGGTTTTTAAGATGACAAAAAGCTTTAAAAGTTACATTTTCAGCCTGGTCTGGCTCAGCACTCTAACAGTGCTCGTCAATGTCAAAATAATTGATGTGGCCAATCAAATCAAAGTAGGCAGGGTTTGCTGTTCACAGAAGCAGAGCGCGAATTCCAGCGCAAAGCATCAGTTTAACGTTGAAAGAAAGTTAGGTAAGATGGAAGCTGCAAATCATTTAATATTAGTAAACTGTTTTATGAAATGTAGAAATGTTTTACATTCGCCCCATGGTTACGGCCTTGGTTTAAAGTATTCCAAAGCTTACTACACTGTGAATGCTGCCACAAACAGTTGTACAAGGCATTGTGATTGAAGATCAGGGCTAGTACCTTGGTAGAAAGTCATAAAGAGGTACCTTTTGGCCTCTGATTGTGACTCACTCTCATTGAGATTTATACAACTTTTTGTCATCTTGCTTGTAACATTCTGTTTCAGCTGTTAAAGAAGCCTTTGTTTCGGCTTTCCCATATAGGTTGAACTGTGAGGAAGAAAAGTGCTGACTTGAGGGTTTCCTCTGACGGAAAGCAATTTGTTACCCAGCATTCCTGTCAGCTCAAGTGTTGACATGCTCAGTATCATCTTAGACTCTGACTCACAGAAATATAAAGCTATTGTATGTAAGGCTAATGGATTTTTATAGATTCCTTACAAAGATTCACCATGACATACTCGCACATAACACCAATATAATGAGAAACAGAGGCTCTTAATAGATATGTTGGGTTTACTGCTGCTTATATTCTTCATTTTATTTTATTTTATTTTATTTTATTTGTATTTTATTTACCAACATTATAATGACAATAAGGAGTCCTTCAATAAATATACTGTATAGGGGTTACTGCTGCTAATTTTATTTAAATTTATTTTATTTGATTTGATTATTTAATTAAATTATTTTTTTTTTTTGGTGTGTGTGTGTGTGTTTAACAACATACTGCTTTCTTCGCCTCTTTGGAGAAGACAAACCCCTCAAACTACTGTATGCTGTCGAGAACATCAATATTGTTTTTCCCTTTTTAACAAGCTGATTTTGTGAATCATTCTTTCTTCTGACATGGGGTAATGCTTAAACAGCCAAGTGACTCATTTTTTTCTGTTGACCTTCCCTTTCTCTCTGTCAGAATAATGAGATGTTAGAGCTACAAAGGAACAGGATGAGAGAGGAAATCAGAGAGTATAAGTTCAGAGAGACCAGACTGCTGCAGGACTACACTGAACTGGAGGAGGAGAACATTACTCTACAGAAACTAGTGTCAACACTCAAACAGAATCAGGTATACACACACACACACACACACACACACACTAACTGTGAAACACAGTGTCATACTATGTGATCAAAACCCACTACAGAGTAGAATTACATGCAGTCACTTAATGTAAATTTAGTGCCTCTGTGTTTTTTACAGGGGGCATACGTTTTGACAGTTTTTCATTAGGTTTCATGCACCAAATTTTATGTTTAGTGTAGTTTTATGCCCCTATTTTCCACCCTCAGAATTAGGTTTTCCTTCTGTACCTTCAAGCTTATCAAGCTTATCCCAGTAGGACACATTCCTGGATTAAAGGGATAGTTCACCCAAAAATGAAAATTACCCCATGATTTACTCACCCTCAAGCCGTCCTAGGTGTACATTTTTAAATAGAACTCCAATTGTATTCGTCTGAAAGAAGAAAGCCATATAACTTAGGATGTCTTGAGGGTGAGTAAATCATGGGGTAATTTTCATTTTTGGGTGAACTATCCCTTTAAAATCCTTGATAATCCTGGATCAACATTCCTGTTAACCAATCATATTTGAGGGCTTAAGGTTGGGGTTCAGGGGTTTTAACATTTTCATAAACCTATGATTTTAGTAGAAGGTAAGAGTTGGGACTATGATTTGATGGGATGATTTGATGGGATAGGATTTTCACTTAGGTACATGTCCTACTTGAATCATATCATCCGTACCTTTAAGATTATGCCATATGTTAATATATATTACATGGAAAACATTTACCTGAAACGAGTGGCAGTATGTCACTATGTAATCTATTTATTATTTATTCTGCAACTTGCTTGGGGCATTTATACTCATTTTACTTGAAAATAAGTTATCTAATCATAGCTGAGGTCATATGGCATAATCTTAAAAGTGTGTTGTATACACATACACAATAATAATAATAATAATAACACACACACAGATAGATAGATAGATAGATAGATAGAAAGAAATAAAGATAATAAATATATATTTGCAGAAGTTGTTGTACAGGCCATACTTTACGAGAGACATGCTGTGAGGTGCAAAGGAGAAAGAATGAGAGTGATATTAGTTGTCATTTAAGTGATATAAGATCTTTTGTTGCCTTTTTCCTCTAGAACACATAAAGCTGCATTGAATATATATATATATATTAATTGCATATATGTCTATATCAGTATATAGACTTAGATATACAATAATAATTGCATATACACACAATATTATTATTATTATTATTATATTACACAGTCAAGTGTCCACAAATATGCCTGTTCACATTCTCTTTCAACTCTTTAAAATGTACAGGTGGAATATGAGGGTCTAAAGCATGAAATCAAAGTGCTTGAGGAAGAGACGGTGCTACTCAACAGCCAGCTGGAAGATGCTTTGCGTTTGAAAGACATTTCTGAAGGCCAGTTAGAAGAGGCGTTGGATGCTCTGAAGAGTGAGAGAGAGCAGAAGAACAATCTGAGAAAGGAGCTGGCCCATCATCTCAGCCTGACGGACAGTGTGTACGGAGCCAGTACCCACCTGGCCATCTCTGCCGTGGAGGGTTTGAAGTTTGCAGAGGAGGCAGCAACCAATGGCACGTCTGCATCTGGGTCTAACCCCAACAATGATGACCGTAACCGCTGTAATGAGTGCAATGGGCATGGACCAAAGGTGAACGGAGAATATCACCAACCTGGAGGCAGGAAGGGAGAGGTGCTGCACCCAGTGTCTGATCTCTTCAGTGAACTACCCACCTGGCCATCTCTGCCGTGGAGGGTTTGAAGTTTGCAGAGGAGGCAGCAACCAATGGCACGTCTGCATCTGGGTCTAACCCCAACAATGATGACCGTAACCGCTGTAATGAGTGCAATGAGCATGGACCAAAGGTGAACGGAGAATATCACCAACCTGGAGGCAGGAAGGGAGAGGTGCTGCACCCAGTGTCTGATCTCTTCAGTGAACTCCACCTGTCTGAGATACAGAAACTCAAACAACAGCTCCTACAGGTTAGTCACATTTATCTACCATATTTATTTTTTTATATTATTTAGTTTAAGTTATTTTCCAACTTTACATTAAACTAAATGGAAATGAGAAATGTTGCCTTGGCAACAACCTAAAATATAATAAATTTACTTTTTAAAATTTTTATTTTATTTTATTTTATGTTTATTTTATTTTTCAAATAACAAAAATAATTTTGTGGTTTTATGTTTTTTCAACTGTTTTTGCTCAGATACTCATAGTCCCATAAATCACTGAGGGATGTTTGGGGGAAAACAGCTGTTATCCAGTGCATTAATGGGCAACTATTGACTCTTTTCATTAGAGTTTGAATGCATCTACTGCTACTTTATAAGCAAACATAGATGCCTTAAACCCTTTAAAGGGCATTAACCATTATATATCCAATCGATCTTAACGGACATCAAAGGTTGCCTTCATTGACACATTTTCATGCCCTTGACACTTCTACATATCACTGGAAAATACTTTAGGTAGAAAGTTTACAGTGTAAATTTGAGTGAAGTGCAATAGTCTATTTTGTCCTTTGGGAGGCTACTGTCAGGTTGATTACCATTATGAGTGAGTGCTTTGTGCCTGTCTCTGTAAAAGCAGGACACAGTAATGTATTTGTATGTGCGTGTACCACAGGCATATTCAGCAAGAGAGACAGCATGGGACAAGAATAGAAAATCTGCCAGTGCGGACACGGAAACATAGAGAGCATCAGCTGCTTAAAGGAGCATCACACAGCAAATCAGACAAAACATTATGACACAATAATTGCAGTGAATGTAGCCTGGTGTCATTGTTGACTCAGTGGTACATGTAAAAAAAAAATATATATAGATAACTTTGGCTTTATCCTTTTAACAGTTAAGGGGATTTCCCATGACAACGCTAGTTTTCATGGGAATTTGTCGGTTGCGTCCCTATGGTTGCATCTTTTATAGCTGTCTAAAGTAATAATATGTTTCAGTCCCTTTCAATATAAAAGTCATTTAATAAGACCAAAGATTGCCCGTTTAATATAACCAAAATGAATTATACCTTGTGTAACACCATCTACATCAGAGCCAGCGGCAAATTCCCCAAGGACTGGCCGAGATAAGGCTGTTTTCATCGGGTACATGAGTGCTGAACGGTCGCTGTCAGCCTGGAGCTCACTTCTCCGAAAACATCTAAACAAATTGTCAAATAGGTGCTATCTTTATATATAAATCGCATATTTGAAGTCTAAACAACTACATTCTTGGCTAAAAATCTCTTAAAACTCAGTGAAAATCTCTTAAAAATTCTGTGACACAATAACAGTAATAATATTGTCAAATTATAGTGGGTTTGCTCTTCCACCATTGACGCTCACTGAGACAAATGCTTCCAGTATAGATCCGACAACAAGTGGAGTGATACAAACGGTGAAACAGTTAAGAGTGCTGATACTACTGGAATATCGCACTGCTGGAAAAGGCTCTCAGCCAATCAGATTCGAGAACCAGAATGAACTGTTGTGTATATATATATATATATAGATAGATAGATAGATAGATAGATAAATGTAAATATAAAAATACACTTAAAATATCAAATATTTGATATAAAATAATTAATAATTATTTTTTTTATTATAATTTATTAAAATGTCTATTTATATGTATCTATAATGATACATTAAAAACACTATAGCCATTTGGTCATGTATAATGAAAAAAAAAGCGATGTTACCACACATACATTTATCAAAAATACACTTAAAATATCAAATATTTGATATAAAATAATTAATAATTATTTTTTTTATTATAATTTATTAAAATGTCTATTTATATGTATCTATAATGATACATTAAAAACACTATAGCCATTTGGTCATGTATAATGAAAAAAAAAAGCGATGTTACCACACATACATTTATCCACAGTTTAAACAGATCAATTTCATGAAAAGTATTATATAACATGTTTGCATCCAGTGGTCTCCTCTGGGGAATGTGGCTGTAGTAATGTTTTCTCTAGCTGTGTGGGATTGCCATCAAATATATAGCCAAGAGCCTGTTTTTCCAGCATCCTATTGCACGAAGTAGTTGCTATAATATTTGTTTCTGTTTAGATGTGTATTAATTCACTGCATGGTTATAATTAATTGTTTCCTCACCCTTCAAGCTACTGTAATTGCCTGGCATTTATTCAGAAAAAAAAGTGTTTCCCCATCCACCCCTGTTTACTTTTTAAATGTATTTCCTTTTGTCCTTTTTGGCTCATCTCCAGTAAGGAATCTATAGGGTTTCGCTATCTCAGCCTCAGGTGTTAGATGGCTGACACTTCCAATACAATGAGTGATCAGAAAGCAATTAAGCAGCACTTGAGCTCAATTACAGCTCTGCAGTAATGCTAAATTTGTGTCAAGCAAGCTAACACACCTAGCTATCACAATTGTCTATAGAGTGGAATTTTATAAGCACATAGAGTGAAATATTCCATGTTTTCTAGCAAAAGTATTGTAGGTAAGGCTTGATGAACTTTCATTTCTTAACTATTTCTATTTAATACTTGTTTTCAGGATTCTTTGATGAATAGAATGTTCAAAAGAACATATTTCATTTGAAATGTGAAATTGTTTGTAACATAAATGTATTTACTGTCACTTTTTATCAATTTAATGTGTCCTTTATGAATAAAAGTAATAATTTCTTTAAAAAATTTACTGACCCCAGTTGTGTAAATGAATGGCAAGGCTAACATATAGTTTTTTAAGACCTTCTTGGTTTTTGCTAACAAACTTTGTATCATCTTGTTCACTAGGTTGAGCGAGAGAAGGCGGTTATACTTACCAACCTGCAGGAGTCTCAAACTCAACTGCAGCACACACAGGGCGCTTTAACTGAGCAGCACAGGCGTGTTCACCGCCTTACGGAGCGCTTCAACTCTATGAAGCGTCTCTACAGCGACAAGGAGTTTGACACAGAGGAGTCCGAGAAGAGCGTCGGGCCCATTAACGGTTGCTGCGATAATGAGGCAGACATCAATGGAATGGAGCTTCTGGAGTGCAAATACAGAGTTGCCGTGACTGAAGTCATTGACTTGAAGGCGGAGCTTAAGGCTTTGAAGGAAAAATATAACCAGTCTGTGGAGAACCAATCAGAAGAGAGCAACCACAGCGAAGGGAAGGTCCAGGCTCTCGAAGAACAAGTGAAACGGTTGGAGAAAGCCTGGCGCGAGGGCCGCGAGCGGGTTAGCAGTCTGGAAGCGGAGCTCCGGTGTGCTTCTGTTATGGCTAGCGAAAGTAACAGCATGCTGAACACAGCTCAGGACGAGCTGGTTACATTTAGCGAGGAACTCGCTCAGCTTTACCACCATGTCTGCTTGTGCAACAATGAAACTCCGAACCGTGTCATGCTGGACTACTACCGTCAGAGCCGGGTCACACGTAGCGGCAGTCTCAAAGGCCCAGAGGACCCAAGAGCCCTGCTTTCTCCACGTTTAGCTCGCCGAATCGCGGCTGCTAACTCCTCAGACGTGTCCAAGAGTCCTCAAGACTCTCCATCAAAGGAACCCCTTGGAGAAGGAACTAAAGGGGAAGGAGGAAGCCCCAACAAAACACTGTTTGGTTCACCAATCAATGGTTCATCTCTCTCACCCTCCCCAGTGCCAGAAACAGGTGATCTCCGCCGCGAACCCATGAACATCTATAACCTCAACGCCATCATCCGTGACCAGATCAAACACCTGCAGAAAGCTGTGGACCGCTCGCTCCAGCTGTCCAGGCAGAGGGCTGCAGCACGAGAGTTGGCACCCATCCTCGATAAGGACAAAGAGGTCTGCTTGGAGGAGATCCTAAAACTCAAATCCCTCTTGAGCACCAAAAGAGAGCAGATTGCTACATTGCGTTTTGTCCTGAAAGCCAACAAACAGGTAAGAGGGCCAAGTTTATGTCTTATGTTGTGTTTGGTCTCAAATAAAAGCATATATAACAGAACTTTGTATGTTTTTAATATTTGTTTCTAGACTGCCGAGGTGGCCCTTGCAAACCTGAAGAGTAAATATGAAAATGAGAAGTCTATGGTGACGGAGACAATGATGAAGCTTAGAAATGAACTAAAGGCCCTCAAAGAAGATGCAGCCACCTTTTCCTCACTGAGGGCAATGTTTGCCACAAGGTGCGTTTATCGGCCCTTAACTGCATTTAATATTATTGAGGACATCCAAACTGGAATTGTTTCTTTTTTGAATACACATTAATGATTCGTTAAAAATGTAAATCAAAATGTAACTGCTTGCTCCACCTCTGAAACTATTTACTTTTCGGCTGATCTCACCTAGGTTGTAAATAGTGTTAGTTAATAGCTAAAGGAGCCATTTAGTTAGTGCTACAGGTAGGGCTGGAAATAAGTTCCGATTCTGATTCCTATTAACGATTCTGGCTCCTTAATGATTCCAATAAAGATCCTTTTAGTACTTTTACACCGTGTCTACACTGAATGCGACTGTTCCCATTTTTTAAATGTCACTACTTGTTTCAAAATGAGTACTTTCAAAAAGAACCTGCATGTTTGCATGTTCTCTTGTTATAACATTCGTTTAACAAAGAAAAAATGTTTTTAAAACATTTAAAAAGCTGGACATTTCTAATGTTCAGAGAAGATTCAGAAATAATGTTTTCATAACAATGAAACATTGGCAGAACTTTCTTAGAACATTTTTTTTTAGCTGGGGACACGACTTACATCATTGTAAAAAAAATTTGAAGTTTTAAATTAGTAAAAATGTATCAAAAGGTGTTTTATTGACTTAATGTATTTTTAAATGTGGCATAAATGGAATACAATAATTTAATTAAATACAATAATTATTAATTAATTACAATAATATTTGTAAAACTACTACTAACAAAATTCATAATATGTATCTTACTACACAATGAATTTTTGACTGAAAAGAACTGATGTTTTAGAGCCATTTGTTCAAGAATCCAATGATTTAAGATGGACAAATTCAAATTCTTCGTTATATTTTTTAAGCTGAATATAATTTTTTACACTGAAATACATTGTGGTAGTAAAATATGTTGTAATTTTGTTTAATCACTTAATGTCGAGGTTCTCTCCCCCTCTTTGTCCAGATGTGATGAGTACGTAACTCAGCTGGATGACATGCAGAGGCAGCTGGCTGCCGCAGAAGATGAAAAGAAGACTCTGAACTCCCTCCTGCGAATGGCCATTCACCAGAAACTGGCCCTCACCCAGCGCCTGGAGGACCTGGAGTTTGACCATGAGCAGTCGCACTGTGGCCGTGGAGGGAAAGTGCCAAAAATTAAGAGCAGCCCTCAAAAAGTAAGTCATCGAACTGCACTCACTGCTCCCCCTAGCCCCACTGCATCAGTTTCAAAACCCCCTTTCTGTCTATTCCAAAACAATATGGTTGCATCAGCCAGTAGCTCTCCTTCACTGGATGTCCCTGCTCCATCCTCCTCCTCCTGGACCTCCTCAGCCCAGCCGTTTTTCCTCGGCCAGTCGCAGTGGAAACTAGGCACTCAAACTTTAGTTTTAGACCCAGAGATGCTAAGTATTGAGTTTTGTAATGTTGTTCATAGTGGAGATTCTGATGCTCATGTTCCCAGATCTGCTCCTACTTCACCCTACCGTTCTCCTGTCCTGGGCGCTCGGCAACCGTTGCCACTTTCCGTGAGATCTCGCATGCGCTCCAATGTGACTCAGTTCACACCTTCAGCTGCTTCAAGAACTTCTCTAATCCAGCCTGGGACTCCCAGAATCCCTAGTGGTGACCCTCAGTAGGTGACATGGTTTAAGGACAGACTGGTTTCCTTCTGATATGACTGCTTGGAGCATATGATTCAACTCAGGGATATATTTAGAGACTTTTTTTTACTGATACTACTTGAAATTTCAACTAAGTCATTCTGAACAGAATTATGTTTTGCCAGCTCTAGAAAGACACTATTGGTTAAAATCTAGGAGTAATTACGATTTTTTTTTTAAATGTTTTTGAAAGAATTCTCTTATGCTCACCAAGGCTGCATTTATTTGTTCAAAAATACAGTAAAATCAGTAATGTGGTGAAATACTATTACAATTTAAAAGAACTGTTTTCTATTTGAATACATTTTAAAATGTAATTTATTCCTGTGATGACAGAGCTGAATTTTCAACAGGCATTTCTCTAGTCTTCAGTGTCACGTGGTGATCCTTCAGAAATCATTCTGATGTGCTGATTTGCTGCCCAAGAAACATTTCTCATTATTATCAATGTTGAAAACAATTGTGCTGCTTAACATTTTTGTGGAAACACTACAACATGATACACTACCATTCAAAAGTTTGGGGTAAGTAAAATAAAAAAAAAATTTAAAAAATGAAATTAATACTTTTATTCAGCAAGGACGCATTAAATTTATAATGTTACAAAACAAATTTCAAATAAATACGGTTCTTTCAAACTTTGTATTCATCAAAGAATCCTGAAAAAAATGTATCACAGGGTTCACAAAAAATATTAAGCAGCAGTTTTTATAAGCAACTTCAGGGATCTTATCTATGCACAATCAGCTTGTAACACTCCAAAGAGAAAGGAAAACTTGAAATCGCATCATATGACCCCTTTAAGAAATGTTTCCTAAGCACCAAATTAGCATATTAGAATGTTTTCTGACTTCTTTCAAAAACATTAAAAAATAGTAATTATTCCAAACTTTTAATTATTTCAAACACATGGCTTTGTGAGATAGTACATATTAAAAGAATGTTGCCTGGGTATAAAAATAAGATTAAATAATAAAAAATAAAAAAAATGCACTATGCTTGATGTCCTTTTTTTGCGGCCTGAGTAAGAAAACTGTTTTTTTGGCAAGCACAATTGTTGGAATCTGCATCCATAAGGATATGTATTCGGATGATACTAGAAGAATTATTCTGTAAAGCAAAACAGGTATTGATTGGTGCATGTCTCTATTAGAATATCATTCTTGCATGTGCGCTTCCATTTTATGGCTTGATGGAATGGGTGCTACATACTGCATGCAAAGCAGTTAGTTTGTGTGATGGAGTTTTCAGTTATTTTCGTATTAGCACATCTGACAACTACAGCTCCATCCACTGGCAACATTGTGAACTGAACAATTGAACAGTTACTTTGGCCTTTTTGTAGTCATCAAGTCTTGTGAGTCTTTCAAAGTGCTGTATACTGAAATCATGAGTAGTAGCTTATGTATAATTACATTAAACTTATTTTTACTGCTTTGCTTGCTAACAGAAAATGCTTAGTTGATCTCAGTGCACCCTGTATAGAGCAGAGCTATTCATGGACACAGCATAAGTGCAGTGCAGGATCTGCCATATGCAAATGCAGGGACGTGTTCTTGCACATGCTGCCTGCTGCCCAGCTACTGCATTTCAATGAGCTGTAGAGTACAGAGCCACATTAAATGTGCCATTCATTATATCATGAGTCATTCTATGGAACGGGTGCCTGTCCAGTTTGATAAGGACATTTTTAAAGTAAATTTCTGAATGTTTTTAAACATTCTTTTAGGCACATAGTGTGTTTAAGTTTTAATCAATTGTCTTGTTCCATCTCAAATTAAATGTATGACTTTTAATGCATTTTAACAGGGTTAATATACAGTGGGTAACAGGATTGACAGTTTTACCATATGGCATTTTAATAGGACATTTTAAGCCCTTTGCTTATGGTCATGAAAATGCAAGATGCTTATTAGATCATTAAATGTTAATATATCTATATTATTATATATAATGTATTTTCTGTAATATATTTTTATTTAATTTTTTTCTTAAATGATCAGTTTTTTATTTTTTATACAAAATAGTGGTAACTGTTTGAAAATGTAAGATCGTCCCCTGCTGACAAACATAAAAGAGCATAAGATAAAGTAATAAAATGAGTTGTCAGGAAGAGTTTCTGAAAAGATGATGCCATTATGATAACATTTATTTATTTATTTCAATAAATAAATAAATGATTGGACAAGAAGAGTTCACTTTATTTTCACATTATTTAAGGATTTTTATTGTTTATTTATTTAACTCAACTAAAATCTATTGTTTTGTTCAACTAAAACGGCGATTCTGCTCCAGTCCAGAGACACGATAGCACGGAGCGGATCACATGCGCGAGTCGGCGCAGACCACAAAATGTATCGGAGCTATTTGAATTCTACACAGAATGCTATATTTTATAGCAATGTGGATGAGATTGTGGCTGGCATACCCTGCGGCTTTACGGAGCTCAACGGCTCTGAACGGCTCTAGCCCAAGCTGTGATATAAACGAACGCTATTTGCTATTTTAAAAAGGGGTGGGGTTGCTTGATATGTCCCGCCCTGTCTTCCTGTTTCAGTTAAAATGACGTCAACACATAGAGTAACGCTGCGTGTTTCTAAGCATTTCAGGGGACCTTTAAAAGTTTGAGATCAGTACGATTTTATTTTATTTATTTTTATTTATTTTTTTAAAGAAATTAATACTTTTTTAAGGATACGTTAAATTGATCAAAATGAAAGTAAGGACATTTATAATGTTACAAAATATTTCTATTTCAAAGAAATGCTGTTGAATATGAACTTTTTTTCATCAGAAAATCTTGGGGAAGAAGTATACTTTCCACAAAAATATTAAGCAACACAACTGTTTTCAGCAATAATAATAATTAATGTTTTTAATGATTGGACAAGAAGAGTTCACTTTATTTTCACATTATTTAAGGATTTTTATTGTTTATTTATTTAACTCAACTAAAATCTATTGTTTTGTTCAACTAAAACGGCGATAAAGAAATGCTTTTTATTTACATATATTTTTTTAATCAAAATGTAAATATTTGCTAATATAGCAAGGAGAATGCCAAAAAAGGCATTCTTGAGGCAAAATAAAATAAAAATAAAAAATAATATAACAGGAAATTTGCACACAAAAAAAAAAATTAATAACAGATGACAGCTTTTACTGTGTCTCAAAGTATTTTTTACACATATGTATATAAAGTGTATATTATACTGTATAGGTATAATGTGTACAGTATGTATTAAAAAATGGCACTCGTTTTGTAGAAATACTTTCACCTTTAAGGAGCTGTGGGCCAAAAAGCATTTGACAAGGTCAGCAGTTGAAGGTTGTACAGAACATCAGAACATTGTGTTAGCATTGCTCATGCAAGACTGACAGAGATGCAGTTCATGCGGATCTGATGGTAGACAGCGGTTACATTTACATGTATAGACAAGCCTCTGATTTTTTTTCCCTAGGAGTGATCCGAGATTTCAGGTCTAGTTTAGCTTTGTAATATTGCTGTTTCCTGTGCCCGTTTTCAGCAATAATAATAATTAATGTTTTTAGAGCACCAAATCAGCATATTAGAATGATTCCTGAAGGATCATGTGACACTGAAGTAATGGCTGCTGAAAATATAAGGAATACATTTTATTTTAAAATATTTGAAATAGAATACAGTAATTTTAAATTGCAATAATATTTCACAATATTACTGTATTTTTTGATCAAATAAATGCAGCATTGTTGAGCATAAGAACTAAGTTTTAACGACCCCAAACTTTTGAAAAGTAGTGTATCTCTGTTTAACAAACTGAAGGTGATACCACCTTGCTTTCCTTCCATCTATACCTGGCATTCCTCATGAATGTACGCAAATATATGCAGCTGAATGTTGGTAATTATTTTTCTCATTCTACATGCTCTATGTTCATTTTACGTGTGATTCTGCATGAGATTAACACTCAGAAGTTAGAGCATTGCAGCCATTTCCAGCAAGTTCACTTCTCATCTCTGTGCCCATTTATGTCTGTGTTTGTGTCACTAACCCTGACTGTCACACCTCTGTATATGTCTAATTTATCAGTCTCTCTTAGATTGTCAGCAGCCTGCTGGCTCAGTACCGCCAACCTCCCCACAACTGAGGCGCGGGAGGGCATCCACGGGCCACAGGTAACCCGTCCCTCGGAGGAACTCGCGCTCTACTGTTTTCTCTCTCACTCTATTTCTAACAGAAAAATATGTCACACGTTGGGTCACGCATTCACAAATAATGTTAACAGCAGCACCCACTTCCTCACACTTTTACAATACACTACCAATCAAAAGTTTGTAATTAAGATTTTTCATGTATTTAAATAAAGCCACTTATGCTCACAAAGACTGCATTTATTTGATCAAAAATATAGTAAAAACTGTAATACAGTGAAATAATACAATTTAAAATAGCTGTTTTCTATTTGAAAATATTTTTAAATAAGCTTATTAAATTCGTTTTTAAAAGTAATTTATTCTTGTGAATTTTCCTTACACCAGTCTTTAGTGTCACATGATCCTTCAGAAATCATTTTTATTTGCTGATTTGGAGCAATTATTATTTGGTGCTCAGTTTTTTTTAAATGGTTCTTATTATTATCAATGTTGAAAACAGTTTTTCTGCTTATTTTTGTGGAAACCATGATACATTTTTTCTTGATTCAGCAAAAGAACAGCATTTATTTAAAATATAAATATTTTTGTAACATTATAAATGTGTTTACTGTCACTTTTAAACAATTTAACATGTCCTTGCTGAATTTAATTATTAATTTATTTTCCTTTCCCTTTTTTACGTCCTACTTACCACACATTTTGAATGGTAGTGTTATCATGGTTACCACAGAAATATTCTTTTCAATATTGTTAATAATAAGAAATGTTTCTTCGGCACCAAATCAGCATATCAGTATAATTTCTGGATCTTGAAAGTATGAAATAATATATGCTGAAACTTCAGTTTTGCCATCACAGGAATTATATTTAAAAATATATTAAAATATAGAACAGTTTTAATACAGTAAAAATCATAATATTTCACAATATTACTGTTTTTACTATATTTTTTTTGGATCACTAATCGTGTTTTCAAGTCAAAATACAGTAGGAGGTCAAAACAGTGAAAATGACTGGCTAACCCTGCTGAACTTAATAATGTATTAATTTATTGTTTATTTTATTTCATAACCTTTGATAGTTTTTTATTTATTTATTTTTACAGTTACAGTTCTTCAATGCCGATAATCCCCACCCAAAGAGTCAAAATTCGCCACAACACCGGTTCTCCAATTTCATTGGCTAAGCAGTGTTTAGGTAAACGGCTTCAAACGATTCGACTCACTGAGATGAATCAAAATCCCCACAAACTAATGTTTTGAGGTCGGCGAGTCAAAATATACAGTAGAAGGTCAGAGCACCGAGGAAATGACAGGACTGGACCAATCGTGCTATCAGAGCTCTTAGAGGGTGGTGATATGGGCTGATAAACTCCAGAACAGTGTACTACTGTAAGAGTCCGAGAATCTGAGGAAAACACTAAACGAAGCGTTTCGCTTTACTTTTGCGTAACACTAACGTTACAGAGTTCTTATGGGTGCAGACGCTTGTTAAGACATGGTCCGAAATGCTGCGTGGACGTAAAACACCCGTTATTTAAAGGTCTTTTAAATGTTGTAATGAAGTAACAAAAACATGAGTGAACTGAGGAGAAACGCTATCCGGAGGAAGTCAAAGCCGAAGCGGACAGCAGGCTCGCCGGTGAAGGAATGCCTAGAATCCGCAGGTGAGTGAAGCGGTCAGAAGAGTCCGAGAATCTGAGGAAAACACTAAACGAAGCGTTTCGCTTTACTTTTGCGTAACACTAACGTTACAGAGTTCTTATGGGTGCAGACGCTTGTTAAGACATGGACCGAAATGCTGCGTGGACGTAAAACACCCGTTATTTAAAGGTCTTTTAAATGTTGTAATGAAGTAACAAAAACATGAGTGAACGGAGGAGAAACGCTATCCGGAGGAAGTCAAAGCCGAAGCGGACAGCAGGCTCGCCGGTGAAGGAATGCCCGGAATCCGCAGGTGAGTGAAGCGGTCAGGTGAGAGCGGATAGTCGGTTTATGGGCTTATCCTCCTCATGCCAAACGTCCTAAACACTGGATGCATTTGTTCCAGTGAAACAGTTACGTTGTCAGGCCAACTTTTGAGTGTTTCTATGCATCTTAAAGAACACATTGATCAGTCATTTGTGGGAATATTTTCTTCGGTCCGCCTGGAAATATTAGAAATGGCAACATGTGACAGTGACACTTCACACCACTGAATACTGGCTGAAAATGTTTTTTAAAGGTTTTTAATGTGGGCGATATAACCAAAATTTTATGCCACGATGTGAGTAATTTCATTACTCTAAGCTGCGACGATGTTTTTTTTTGTTTGTTTGTTTATAATAAACAAAATCGCTATCGATTGACACATTATATCGCCTCCACGATATAGTGTAGCCTATATCGTCATCTATATCAGTCCTTGATACCATGGTTTTACCTGCAAAATATTTGCATATTTGATTTATTGCAATAATATTTGATAAATATATTTGACATTCTGATAAACATATAGGCTAGGCCTAGCCTATACGATAAGTAAATAACAGTGTAAAGTTATGGAGGAGGTATTTTGGAATGAATGGTGCAGTGCTAGATCAAAATTAAAGCCATGAATCCTTTGATGAAATATTTATTATTGTGTTAGCATTGCTCATGCAAGACTGACAGAGATGCAGTTCATGCGGATCTGATGGTAGACAGCGGTTACATTTACATGTATAGACAAGCCTCTGAATTTTTTTCCCTAGGAGTGATCCGAGATTTCAGGTCTAGTTTAGCTTTGTAATATTGCTGTTTCCTGTGCCCTGCTTAAAGACATGTTATGTATATGATGTGACTCAGTTGATAGTGTTTGGAAATCATGGAATTCTACTTTAGTGTAATGGAAACCAGTCTGATCCGCTTCACCGGTGTCACCAAGACCCAACATTATAGAATGCAATAGCACTTGACCATTTTATTCCCACTAAATTTAAGGAAAGTTTAACAAAATGTAATAACATTTAATAATTTCAACAATCATAATTTTCAACTATCATAATGTGACATAACGTAAATGCATCACATTCATGAGGTGTAACACTTCTATAGTGTCAGATTTTTATTTTTTAATTTTTTGTCAAAACAGTTTTCTTTTTTAACAACAACAAAAAAAAGTTTTCAACAGTGACAGTATAAAGTATTATAAAAACATTCTTTATTATTCCTGGTAATGATGTTAATAAAAGAGCGATGGACGCTTCCATTCTCTGCCTGCAGGAGTCGGTGTTTCTACATTTCACATCCCTTGCTCATTACTGAATTAGTCAAATGCTGTTTTGCCCATGGTGACCAAAATATATCCCAACCACAGAGCAGTAGTTTGCTTCTGATTAAAATAAAATTAAATAAAATTTTTGACTCTGGAGCTGTAGATAGCTATAATTGTTTGCAGTATGAAGATGGTTATGTCATTAATGCCATTAATGCATTTATACAAACAACCGCCCATGTACACCCAGAAACTGTAGAGCAACATATTAAAAGGCACATCGAATGGCTGCATAGCAACACCCTAACAAACACCCTCGCATCATCCTAAGAACTACTCGCATTGTAATGGGAAAATGAAAAAATTGTGTTACTAAAAATGTCCATGTATTGCTCTAGATGTGTATGTGCTCTTAGCTAGACAGCATCAACTATAATGTTTTAAATATTACTTTTTGTCTTGTTAAATGTGTAAACTTATGTGTTTGCCCGCTCCCATTAACAAAGCAGCAACGCTGTTTGTCATTTGCGCCTGACGCTTACACTACTGTTTCTAAAGTTAAACGGCTCAACGATTTTTTTGACGTCACATCGTACAATTTAAAATAGCTGTTTTCTATTTGAAAATATTTTTAAATAAGCTTATTAAATTCGTTTTTAAAAGTAATTTATTCTTGTGAATTTTCCTTACACCAGTCTTTAGTGTCACATGATCCTTCAGAAATCATTTTTATTTGCTGATTTGGAGCAATTATTATTTGGTGCTCAGTTTTTTTTAAATGGTTCTTATTATTATCAATGTTGAAAACAGTTTTTCTGCTTATTTTTGTGGAAACCATGATACATTTTTTCTTGATTCAGCAAAAGAACAGCATTTATTTAAAATATAAATATTTTTGTAACATTATAAATGTGTTTACTGTCACTTTTAAACAATTTAACATGTCCTTGCTGAATTTAATTATTAATTTATTTTCCTTTCCCTTTTTTACGTCCTACTTACCACACATTTTGAATGGTAGTGTTATCATGGTTACCACAGAAATATTCTTTTCAATATTGTTAATAATAAGAAATGTTTCTTCGGCACCAAATCAGCATATCAGTATAATTTCTGGATCTTGAAAGTATGAAATAATATATGCTGAAACTTCAGTTTTGCCATCACAGGAATTATATTTAAAAATATATTAAAATATAGAACAGTTTTAATACAGTAAAAATCATAATATTTCACAATATTACTGTTTTTACTATATTTTTTTATCAAATAAATGCAGTTTTGGTTTCAAAAACATTTTAAAATCGACCGGTAAAGTATACAAAAATAAAATTGAGATGCCCAGCATCCTTTCATCACCCTCTCATCCTGAGTTGTCAAATATAGACAGCATTTCTTTCGTCCCATACTACTTGCTTTTGCATGTGCCCCTGTGTGTCTGTCAAAAGGGAGTTAATGTTCATGTCTGAATCAGTGAATTTAGCTTTTTTTTCTATTACAGTTGCTCCAGTTTAATAGGAAACAGGATATGGTGATTTAATTTTTCACCAACTTATGGCCACTGTTTCTGTTTTCTCTCCCTTCTGCCTGTGTCGTTTGTGTCTTTGTAGTCCTGTGTTGTTAGCTCTTCAAGAGGACCTGATGGCCAACTCCAGATTTCCATGTGATCCTTTCAACTGTCTGGCCCATCATTCTCATTTTTTTGGCCCTTAGCCTCCTGTTGTTGGACTCCTCACAGAGACAGATGAAGGGGGCGGGGCACATCAGTCAATCATGACCTCCAGCCAATCAGATGCTCCAGAGGGGCCCGCCCTAATTTCCCACCCATTCATTGAAATTGGATGAATTATTCAATGATGCATATTGTAAGTACTAATTATCATCTTGAGTGAGATGAGAGCAAACTGAAATGGACTGATGTATACATATTTATTTAACTATTTATTACTTTATTTATTTGTGTTTTTGTTTGTTTATTTTAAAATATGATGTGTGTTGTGTCTGATTGTTTTAATATGAATATGGTTTTGGATATGAATGCAGCTTTTCTTAAAAATGCACTTTTAAACCACAAAAATTAGTATTAATAACATCAACCCGGGAGTATTATTATGGTATGCAAGGTGACCTTTTTATCAGTCAGAACTAATATTTACAATATTTGATGCACTAAAAAGTGTGACATGAAAGAAAGATGTGTTCCCATACTACTTGCTTTTGCATGTGCCCCTGTGTGTCTGTCAAAAGGGAGTTAATGTTCATGTCTGAATCAGTGAATTTAGCTTTTTTTTCTATTACAGTTGCTCCAGTTTAATAGGAAACAGGATATGGTGATTTAATTTTTCACCAACTTATGGCCACTGTTTCTGTTTTCTCTCCCTTCTGCCTGTGTCGTTTGTGTCTTTGTAGTCCTGTGTTGTTAGCTCTTCAAGAGGACCTGATGGCCAACTCCAGATTTCCATGTGATCCTTTCAACTGTCTGGCCCATCATTCTCATTTTTTTGGCCCTTAGCCTCCTGTTGTTGGACTCCTCACAGAGACAGATGAAGGGGGCGGGGCACATCAGTCAATCATGACCTCCAGCCAATCAGATGCTCCAGAGGGGCCCGCCCTAATTTCCCACCCATTCATTGAAAGTGGATGAATTATTCAATGATGCATATTGTAAGTACTAATTATCATCTTGAGTGAGATGAGAGCAAACTGAAATGGACTGATGTATACATATTTATTTAACTATTTATTACTTTATTTATTTGTTTTTGTTTGTTTATTTAAAAATATGATGTGTGTTGTGTCTGATTGTTTTTAATATGAATATGGTTTTGGATATGAATGCAGCTTTTCTTAAAAATGCACTTTTAAACCACAAAAATTCGTATTAATAACATCAACCCGGGAGTATTATTATGGTATGCAAGGTGACCTTTTTATCAGTCAGAACTAATATTTACAATATTTGATGCACTAAAAAGTGTGACATGAAAGAAAGATGTGTTTGCAAAGTTGAAGAGAGGTAAATGGATTATTGAGAGACATGTACACATAATTTTCATCAAGTAGAAACAATTTTCAATGTGATATTTGAGTGACTTTGATTTTGCTCCTGAGGTGATGTTTGCATTACAGTGATAATACGATTGAGTTTTGCAAATCTCAGCTTCTCTAATGTCTTTGCACATGGAAACACGTTGGTTTCTTTGTCACTTTTTAAGTTTATTGCAATGCATAAAGATTATATTTTATACCTGAATTCTCTTTTTTTATTTTGCCGAAATGATGTCAGATAAGTCTTTGAGGATTGAGTGGACATGTAGACCTAGTTCAGGGCAAGTTGGGCAAAAATCATTTTTGAGGGAATGGAGTTATAGCTTGAGTGAGGCTTGATCCCAATGCGCTGCTAAATTTGAACATGAAGTGGGTTTATTATTCTCAGATCTGCTCCAAAAACAGCATCCAAGCCCTATTTACTGTATCCCATATTCACTAGAACCTCTCTGCATATCTCCTTCTCTCTTTTCTTTTCATTTTCTCTTTAAGTTATATCCAACCTTTACCCTATATATAGCACAAACACATTTATCTATGCATTTTAAAACAGGCACAGGATCATTTTCATGTCATTTGGTCATCTGTCCTCCAATCGCACCATGATTTGTACCAGCAGGACATGGAGAAATATCAGATGTCATTGTGTTTTTATACAGCAGCAAGCCACTAAAACACATTTTCAGTCTCATTGATTGACTGAAAGGTTATTGATGGAGTTAGATGAAGAATCCATCAGACGCTTCTCAAAGCATAACTGTATCCATTGTGGAACGAGAACAAAGCTAGTCTGTTTAATGACATGCAAAGAAGGATATATAAGATCAATGGTTTCATTCACAATCTCTTTTAGCTCCCAGTTCTCAGTTTCTGTTCAGTCTAACCCATTGGCATTTTAGACTATATTCATTTCTTGAGTATTTCCAATGAGACGGGAGGAGTTTCAGTTTTATTAACTACACATTGTGGTAGATTTGTTGCCTCTGAAGTGAAATTTACTGAATAATACCCACAATGTCACACGGTGTGTACTGGTGAAAGCATGATCTTGCTGCAGGATATTTTTATGTGTATACTACAGTCATAAGCCACATCATTTTTTGTGAAATAAAATGTAAAAACAATATTTGTTGAGTCCTGTCCTGATTATTTGAGAGACGATGTGTGTAAAAGGTTTTGTGCGCACACTGTAGTAGTGTATCACAGCTCACATTTGTCTTTGCACCTTATATCAACGTCTAGTCCAAAAAAAAAAAAATAACACATTGTAATTTTGTCTTTAATTTTTTATTTATTGTAATTTTGTTTTGTCTTTCAATTTTTAATGATAATCATTTTTAATGGTCCCAATCAACTTTATACTACTGTTAGTTTCGATCCTCTAATTTGATTGGCTAAGCGGTGTTTAGGTGAACAGGTTCAAAAGATTCGACTCACTGAGGTGAAACAAAACCGGTGGGACAGCACAGAGGAAATTAGACCAATTGTACTTATAAATTATTATTCAATTATTATGTATTTATTATTTATTTAATCAAAAATTTGCTTTTTGCAATTTTGTGTAGTTACTGTACAGTTGTTCAGTGCGGATACAGTAATCCCAGATAACATTGCGCAGCAGTAAATTGGATCACTAATAGTGTTTTCAAGTCAAAATACAGTAGGAGGTCAAAACAGTGAAAATGACTGGCTAACCCTGCTGAACTTAATAATGTATTAATTTATTGTTTATGTTA
>NW_015628726.1:1390159-1396247 GCF_001515625.1 Sinocyclocheilus rhinocerous | reverse complement strand
TATGAAATATTTTTTTTGCAACATCTAAAAAAAAAAAAAAAAAAGTACTTTTGATGGGTCTTTTTATTTCTCAGTTTTAATATAAAACCAGCTCAGACAATCTTTTCATGCTCAAGTTCATCATCGTGGGTTGCCTTAATCTCTGACAGCACACAAGAGATTTGGCAAAACGTGGAAAATGCATTGGAATACATGCCAGGCTCCATTTTCTACCTTGGAAGAAAGCTCTGTTTGTACTGAAAGCTCAGGATATGAGTGTGAACAAGTCCCAACTGGTTGTGTTACAGTGTTTGCAATAGTGACATGTCTAATCTCTGACTCGGTATGAGCCAGCCTTCATAATTCTGTAGTTTAAGGATAAGAAATGTGCAGGTGTACTGCTGTTATACTACCCAGTCTATTTCAGATCTACTGAGTCAGTCTGTGTTTAGGAATAACAGCCAATACCGTCAAGACTACTCTACATGGCACAACACAGCCACTGATGTTATAAAAGTCAATTGGTGCCATAGAGTCCAGTGTGTCTGTGGCTGGGTGAATGCCAATGCAGATTTTGCATTTCAATGACAGCAAAACACTGAGGTTCTTTGGATAATGTTGCATAGGAATTCAGTTTTAAGATTTTATTTTTGTGTTGTTTAGGTTAAACAAAAAGTAAAAAATCAACATGATTTATTTTCTCTATAATACAGTATTTATCTTTAAGACCAGTCCAGAGATCCATGAAGTTCCACTTTCTGCGCCTGTGAGCTTGACTGCCCAGTGTTTCGGAACGAGCATGAGAAACTCACTGAGTTAGATTGTTGTTTTGTCTGTGGGAGCTGAAAGTTAGAAGCTGGATTTTATTTGCTGAAAACATTGCTCTCATGAGGGATTTGTTTAATTAATTCAATTCCGACATGCAAAACAATGCAAAAATACTAAATCAAATGCAGTATGTCCAACTTTACCATACAATTTACAATATATTAGAGATGATCAGATTTGTAATCCGTTATATTATCATATATATATAGAGAGAGAGTCAGATGACAGTAAAAGACTTACCAATCTTTTACCAATCTTTGCCACTATCCTTCAAACCAAGGTCTTGCCCATTTGTCAGCTACAAGTTTTTGTACAGCTACAAACTTTTTCTTTTATTAATAAGTATGAGTCAGAGTAAGTATGTTTATCCATTTTTACATAAATATATCCGTTACTCTGAATGACCATGCAATATTATGTCACCAATATTTTGACATTTTATTTTCACAAAAATTATTTGAAATATTAAAGCAGACACTTTACTTGCATTTAATATGCTTTCTATTTATATAAAATCACTTGTAAATTTAATTTGATGCAGACACCAAAATTTGGTCTCATCTTTGATCCATTTGGTCTTCTCTTTAAATATGTTTCTTAGGTTTACTCTTTGTCTTCTTTGTCAACATTCTCACATCTCCTCAAGAAATCAGGCTCGCAGGGTTTTTGAATGTTGTGTTGTAATATTGTGCAGATTTTATTTGAATCCATTTCTGACGCCTGTGGTGTCAAACATTCCATAGCTGTTGTAAATTATATTCTTCCACCTTCTTAAAAGTAAAGTGTTTACTTTTAGTTTAATTTTCAACAAGAGAGATAAAAAAGGAAAGTCAATAAATCAGCAAAGAAAGAAAGAAAGGGAAAAAACACTGGCAGGAAATTAAAATACAAATTTTCTTGTGCTCTCTGTTTATTAAGAAAATCAGAAGCAAGGAAAGTGTGTACTTTTTATCAACAAGTGTGTCTGCTTGCATTTGAAAATACCAATCATGCCTTTGCTTTCTCACAGTATACAGTAACTTAATCTAAGCTCTCATATTCAGCTCATTTAAACAATAGAGTTGTTAGTGCACTTAAACAGGAAAAAGAACTGGGACCCTTGGGAGCTATTTCCATTTCCCGGGGAAAAAAAATTATACTAGATAGAAATGCTTTCATCTTCAAACATTTGGGATTTTAGTAAAATAACTATTTTTGGAGTGACCGCTAACACAAATGTATGCTGTTGTTAAAGTTAACTTTTTTTTTTTTTTTAACAAATTTTCTGTAGTGCTTCACTGAATCCCATGCTTCCTCTGTGACACTGAAGTCAATGTTTTAGGAGTTCAGAGTCAGGTGAGCCAGACCTGTTGTCATAACATCATAAGAGCTTATCAGACTTTATTTGGTTGTGATTGGTGTATTCTGCATTAGCAGGGCTGTAGTTTGTGATGTGAGAGAGAGAGGGGCCATAAATAACTCATGGATACACACCCTCCTTTATCCTCTAGTAAATATTTACTGGACACCGTAGTCCAGCCACAGGAAATGAGACATAATTTCAACTATAACACTGGGATCTAGTCTAAAATAAATACTGTCATATCAGCAAGGAATTGACATTAATACTTAATCATTATGTATGTATATTATTAATTATGTACAGTATGTTTACTCAACAGAGCTTTTCCGTTTGTCTCAGTAATACATGTACATGTAGAAACATCCAGCAGGTGGCAGTATAACACACACAAAAAAAAAGGTTTTGCAACCTCTCAACATTGTGTCCTAGCACATTTCTGAAGTTATTTCTAAATTGGAAAATCAGGACTGCTTATGTGTTACTGTAAATTTTTTTCTTAAAATGTTACATATCAAGTTGTACTTTGATGTGTAGTAGTTAAAACTCATCTTATTAACCTGGATTCTCTCATCTTTTAAAAGTGCTAGGTAATTTATAGCTAATGTAGCACTTTTGAACTGTAGTGTATAGAGATAAATAATTTAATAGTTAATTTAAGATCAGTTACTGAGCATTCACCTGAACAGGACCACCTGAAAAGTGTAGTTTTAACAAAGACGAAATTTGAAATAACTTCATATTTCCCATGTAAACGTTCAGGGAAGGGGGTGGGGTTAAGAGTTTGTTTACATGCATGGGAAGGTCCTGTAGGCAAGGTCAACCCGAAATGACGCACTTCCTGTCAGAGAGGGAAAATTCCTACTCAGGTTCTGATGACGGGAGGGTGAATTCCTGTCTTGCCTATTGTGAAGAACACAATGCCCAGCAGACAGGGGTGTTGCAAGGTCTTGTGTTAGTCATATCATACAGCAGGTTGGTAATTGTCTGGTGGTGAGAAATCAGGAACAGTGACATACTCTAAAGGGTGTAGGATTTTTAAATCCAACTCTCTGTAATTTCTTTCGTTTCATTTGTCTTCCTGACTATACAGATTTCAAGACCCTAGATTATTGATTTCATCCTTAGTTGACTCAAGTCTCACCCAGTTCAGATCTCTGCTCTGTTTACCTATGAGAATTAGTGATAGTAATGGAGCTTTACATAACCCATCCCTCCACCCAGGGCAGTCCTGCCCATGCCCCTTTCCTCTTGATCAACTCAGCTGCTTAGCAAACACTGCACAGGACTGGCGTTTCCTGATTTTTGTCTGGAGTTTCCCCCCTCGGGCTGGAGGAATGGGGCAATCCAGTAGTTCGAACATCATGCCTAGAACAGACTCATTTTTGGAGACTTTCTGTACCAGAAGCCTCTTTCAACAACCTACAGTTTTGCTGGACTCAAGATTTAATGGAAAATCCTGGAATGGCAACATAGGCCGAACGACATGTATATTTCTCCAATTAATGTCAATGAATGAAGAAACACTGAAAAACTTGGAATCTTGACAGGATATTAGGATCCTTTTGCTTTTAAGTAAAAAGATTTCTGCAAAAATCCTTTGTCTTTCATTAGGGAGATTGGTTTTGTAAACCGGACTGCTTTTTAGAGGTGAGCACAAGAGGGAATGAGAGAGGAAGTGGTGATACAGTGGATATTTTTGTCCATTCTTCATCTACAGGAAGCCGGGCTTCACTTTCTCCCCCTTCTTTCTCATCAGTCCTTTTGTGGAACCCCTGGATTCTTCCCTGCACTTCCATCAGTGGTTTTAACTCATTTTCTCTGTGTTGTAAAGTCTCGCTGATGGACAGTGATGGATTGTCTGGGCTCTGGCCTCAGGAACGCTCTCCTCCACCGCACTGCCTCCGGTAGGTGATCCAACGGTTCTCACTTTAATGAGCTCCAACATGCCAGCAATGAGACGTTTCACCGTGACTCTGGGAAAGAAAGTAGCAGTTGGTTGTCCGAGAATGGAGAGGAGGCTGTTGAACGAACTCTGATTCTCACCCAGTTGAGATCTAAAAATGAATCTGTTGATGAGTAGGAAAGCTGCATTCATGTAATAACAAAACAGCATATCATGGGAATGGATTAAGAAAAATGAAGCATCGTCGGAAGTATTGGTTTTGGCCAGCTAAAGGTAATGTTCAGTTTCAGTAATTGTTCATGAATTGGTTGTCAACATAGTTTGGTGTTACTTTTGAAGAGTAAATCTGTGTTAAAGAGATATTTCACCAAAAATGAAAATTTATTTACTCCTCCTCATGTTGTTCCAAAATGCAAAGAAGCATATTTTGAAAAACTGTTTTCTTCTTCTTACATTGCTTTGGACCCCACTGACTTTCATTGTATGGACAAAACATTTAAAGATTCTTCAAAATATCTTCTTTTGTCTTCTGCAGAAGAAGAAAGTCATACAGGTATTGAATGGCACAAGGGTGATCTATTTTTAGGTGAACTATCTTGTTAAATTGCTGCATGTAAAGAAAGTGTGCCAGCTGGAGAAGTTTACTATCTGTACAGGAGGGTGGGTTAAAATGTTTCACCATCAAACTCTGCCTAACAGAGAGAAATTGTGAACAAAAAATAAATAAATAATAAAGCCACAAAATGTGTCAAATTATAATGTATTAAGGGTTTAATTCAACACAAAATGAATTTTTTTACCCATTTTAATTCATATATTTGAGTGAATCGGGATATTAAGCCAAAAATTAAAGAATGGTTCATTGGGAATTTATTGTGAAAAGTGAGGTACAGGTTACAAGTATAAGGGATTGGTGACATCAGCAGAAAAGGAAAGTCGTTTCAGAAACGGAACAGGTTAATACAATATTACTGAGACAAACGTTTTTTTCTTTAAAATAACATTCTCTGATAAACTGTTTAACAAGAATAAAAAAATAAATAGCCTCAATTTTGATTTCATGTCAATTTTAGGAGTGTACATACAGTGAGCGTGAGCATTTGTGGTCATGCATTTGTGAGATGAGTATCCAATGTGGCAGATGAACTCAGCAACATGTTTCTTAATAGTTACACACAGTAATCTGAGCTGTTGTCCACTGGCTGGTTTGTACTGAATTCAGTTTTCTGTTGAAATAATGCCTGCAGCTGTTTCAAGGCTAATCCAGACAACCCATACTCTCTCTTACACACATCTTGTCCCGCCCCTCTAAACTAACTCATAAGCTTCTTTTCACTAATCTAAACCTGACTTGATTTATGGGTGGCTGGGGGCCCAGACATCAGCTGTCTAGTTTATTTTTTCAGTCATATTATAGACAAAACATTTCCCCATGTGTGCAATAATAAACTATGGTAAGTTTGTACAAATAAGGCTTAACATGACAAAGATGCACACATTATCTCAATTTATAGTCACAGACAGGAGTATAAAGTAGGAAGGTGGGTGTTTATGTAGTTGTCAGACTTGAGTGTCCTCAACGTCTTCATCAAGTGAACACCACTCACAGATGTTTATGTGGCCAACATAAACATCACCCTTTAAGTGGTTATGCGAGTGAACGCACTACTGTTTTGTTTATTTAATAATTTTATCACTACCAGTATAGCACACAGACTTGAATTTGCAGGTCAGATATTTCTTTGCATAGTGGTAGGATGGTGGCACAGTATGTTAGACTGGTTATATGAGGATTGTGTCCAAAATCAGTTACCAACCCAAGCAGAAGAAAAGCACATGTCTCTTGAGATCGGGGAACCAACACTCACGAGTCCTCCAACTGTTCTGCTTGGCAGGAACTACTGGCCCATTGTTTTTTGTGTTTATATTGTGTTGTGGGTTTGTAAAGGTCTGGTCAAGGCCTATTTAAAGAACCACAGTTTGTTCTTTCACTCTCTAATCTGTTAGGAAGGAAGAGACTGTTAAAGTGTGTTATA
>NW_015628726.1:1388689-1389932 GCF_001515625.1 Sinocyclocheilus rhinocerous | reverse complement strand
GTGACAGCACAGAGGAAATTAGACCAATTGTACTTATAAATTATTATTCAATTATTATGTATTTATTATTTATTTAATCATTTAATTTTGCTTTTTGCAATTTTGTGTAGTTACTGTACAGTTGTTCAGTGCGGATACAGTAATCCCAGATAACATTGCGCAGCAGTAAATTGGATCACTAATAGTGTTTTCAAGTCAAAATACAGTAGGAGGTCAAAACAGTGAAAATGACTGGCTAACCCTGCTGAACTTAATAATGTATTAATCTATTGTTTATTTTATTTCATAACCTTTGATAGTTTTTTATTTATTTATTTTAATATTTTTGAAACAAGTATTTTATGCTAACCAAGACTGAATTTATTTGATTAAAAATACAATATTATATATATATATATATATAATTACACTAATAAAATCAGAGATTTGCATATTGATTAATTAATGTAGGATCTAATAAACCTGATAACTTTAGAGGGTTCTGGAAGTAAAAATCACATTCATTTTTTCTTTAAAGTGAAAATGATTTTGAGCGATTTACTTATTCAAGACTGATCTACCATTAGCTGAGAAGTCCATTTAGTACTACTTCTAATATTATTTTCACCAGAACAAAGTGTTTAGTGTTATTTGTGAAGTATTACACGACCCACAAACCTTAAAAAATGGGTAACCCAAAAATGAAAATTTGCTGAAAATTTACACACCTTCAGGCCATCCAAGATGTAGATGCGTTTGTTGCTTCATCGGAACAATAGGACCTGGAGAAAGCAATATTATGGTATTATGGACTCTAGTAGCAATGGTTTGAAGTTAAAAACGTCACAGTAAAAACGTCTCAGGTTACTTATGTAACCATGGTTCCCTGAGTAGGGAACGAGACACTGTGTCCTCTAGGGGGCGCTATGGGGAACGCCTCGTCGTGACCCGTGTCTGAAGCATACATTGAAAAAACACCAACAACACGTTGGCCGGCGACAGCCCATGACGTCACTACCGGTGCGACTATTAGTATAAATAGGTGCCGGGAGAACATGTCATTCACTTCTTCGTCTGAAGCTTGCGTTCGAAGCATGGCAGGAAGCCTAGAGGACGCAGTGTCTCGTTCCCCACTCAGGGAACCATGGTTACATAAGTAACCAAAGACGTTCCCTTTCAAGGGAACTTCGAACTGCGTCCTCTAGGGGGCGCTATGGGGAACGGTATACCCACGCCGCCATGCTGAGGGGAATGCGGGCCAGAA
>NW_015628726.1:1388268-1388602 GCF_001515625.1 Sinocyclocheilus rhinocerous | reverse complement strand
TCTGAAACGCCTTTGGAGATGGCTTATGGTAGAGAAATGAACATTCAATTCACGGGATCCGTGATGCGGCGCAACTCAGCTTCCTCATCAGGAGAAAGGCCCTCGCCTTTATCCAGGTCCAGACGATGTTAGAGAAATAACATCATCCTCCAGCGGCTCTCTCTCCTCCACAGCCGACGAGCGCAAGAGGGAAAGCTCCTCTTTAAACTCATCGGCCAGGTCCACCTGCGATCCCCACGAGCTCATTCTCCTCCGTGCCTCAGCAGCGGCGGGTCCTGAACCACGGGAAGCAGATGGCTGCCCCTCTTTTCTCGAAAAAAGAGACAAACGAGAG
>NW_015628726.1:1384706-1387441 GCF_001515625.1 Sinocyclocheilus rhinocerous | reverse complement strand
TGTCAAATAACGAGGACACGGATCCACACACTTCTTAAACGCCTTACTAGTGCTCGCCGTAGTAAAGAAGAATAATCGTTCTTACCGGAAATGCATGCTTCAAACAAAATAGTCCTTGAAGACGAAGAAGAGGATGACATGTTCTCCCGGCGCCTATTTATACTAATAGTCGCACCGGTAGTGACGTCATGGGCTGTCGCCGGCCAACGTGTTGTTGGTGTTTTTTTAATGTATGCTTCAGACACGGGTCACAATGAGGCGTTCCCCATAGCGCCCCCTAGAGGACGCAGTTCGAAGTTCCCTTGAAAGGGAACTTAACTTCACAAGACGTTAACTGATGGACTGAAGTCATGTGGACTACTTGTGGATTATTGTGAAGTTTTTATCAGCTGTTTGAATTCTCATTCTGACGGCACCCAATCACTGCAGAGGATCCATTAATGGGCATGTAATCTAATGCTTTTTTTTTCCCAAATCTGTTCTGATGAAAAAACAAGGATCTTGGAAGGCCTGAGAGTGAGTAAATTTTCAGCAAATTTTCATTTTCGGGTGAACTATTCCTTTAAGTTAGATCCACCAATCAGAGAAGTGACTGTTACCATGGAAACGGAACTATCCACTCCTATAAATAAATCATTGTGAATTGTGTAGACTTGCTGCACTCTCAAACAAGTTGTATAGTAGACATGTTTCAATATTTGTTTGTATTTGAATAGTTTGCAGCATAGTTGGTAAAAAATAAATAAACTTGCAAAGTTTTATTTTGTACTATCATTGATGATTCTATTATATCATCCCCAGTGGTTCCTGGGATGAGTTGTTCTTCTTTCCCTTATAAAAGACATTTCTTGTCTTATAAGTCTTGGTTTTCAAATACCTTTTAGCTTTGTTGAATCATCTCAGAGTTTGTTGGCTTGACAAGACTTAGTCTTTGGAGAAAATAAATGGATTCAAGGCTGATTAAAACGGCTGATGGTCAGTGTGCACTGTTGACATTGTTACAGTTGTTCAGCAGGTGATTAGAATGCTTTTACATGTGTGGTCAACCACAAAAACAAATGTTCTGCTGGAGGGAGGGCTGGTCTCTGCTTTTGAAAAACTTGTTATTAAATACTTTCATGCACCTGAATAATGAAATTACATCATTCCCATACAGCTTCCCTTCATAGTTTCTGAACCATGATGACATCCCACCTGCATTTTGAGAGCTTCCTCCTCTTTTCCTTTTGCTCTGTCTCTTTCTGACATTTTTCTTCTCTTTCATTCCTTTTTCTGTCTATGTTTAGTGTAGTTTTTTTTGTTTTTTGTAATGAAGTGCAATATGCACGTGGTCCCTTCTGGAATGAAGTTTATTTATTTATATTAAGTTTTTTTGCAATCATTTTCTTTTAATTTTCACATTTATATGCTTGCTCTTATGTATTCTTTCACTTATTATCATTATTTAACTTTTATTTGCATAGTTCATACATTTATTTTAAATTTTTTAAATACTTATTACTTTAATTTTTTAATACTTAATGCTTATTAAATACTTACTATATACAGTTTATTTTATTACTGTTATAGCTATACTGTATAAAGGACTTTCCATTAAAGAAAAAATATGAAAATAAACAAATGGGTTTGATAGTCCAGCAGGGGGCAGTGGTGCTTTGACACTCATATACAGAAGCCTGTGAAATCTGCAATAACTCACTCGCTGCACTGCTATTCACATAGTCCTTATAAAAGAATGCAACACAAAACACAGTGCCCAAAGTAAGTGACAAGTATGTGCTGCCTTGTCTATGTGTAGGCTACTTGTTCCCCAAGTGTGTAATTTATTGTGTGTGTGAGTAGAAAAAATTAGATTTGTTTATTACTCTTTTTTTTTTTTTATATATGAAAGAGGAGAGCTACATAGCGAGTGTCAGCACTGTTTTCCCTTCAAGTTTGACTGTTGATATGAACTGAGCCAGGTTGGACAGCAATGAGGAACATTTTTGTCGGCTTTTAGGACTCACACCCACACAAAGCTGTCTGACAGGAAATCTGAACTAGCATGTTTGTGTTTTTATTTTATGCATGCTGAGATGGTGTTTTGGTTGTGCTGTGAGTTTATAACAAGGACAGGAAGGGCTTTTTTGACAATAATAACGCACCCATTTTAAGAACACAAACACCCACACCTGTCCTCATAAAATCTGTACAGTAGTTCTTTAAATGCCTGAAAATACCAGGTTCATGACTTCCAAAATGCTATCCTAATGGACAGTCAACAGCGTTTAGGCGAGAGTTATGATGTGATATTGATGGGTGCAAAATGTATGGCAAATGTGCAAGAGAGATATACTGTATTATATGACCTTAAGCACTTTTTATTAAAACATATATCTGTTTCATCTCCTGGGTTTTCATGTTGAGAAACACCCAAACCTTCAGGGTTTCAGTTAAATCAATATTGGGCGGGTGAGCTAGCGTTTCCTGCCAGATTTGACTCATCCAGGTGGAGAAAAAAAAAATCAAAAACAGAAGACCTTTCTCTCTCTCTCTCTTTTTTTTTTTTTACCTTGTTCTTCAGATAAGCCATTTGCTCGGGTATAAAAGTGTTGTTGGAACTTAAATACAAGATTTTATATAAACAATATAATAATATTAATTTTACATAATAAAATATTTGAATATATTATATTGTTACATAATAAAATATATTCAAAAGATTAGATTATTAAAATTCTATATATATTTTTATA
>NW_015628726.1:1379615-1384379 GCF_001515625.1 Sinocyclocheilus rhinocerous | reverse complement strand
TTCTATATATATTTTTATAGATTGATTTTTTTTTTTTTTTTAGGCCTATTGAATATACGAGTACACTCAGTGTAGACTAAAGCCAGTCGACTATGAGAGCAGTATGTCAAAGGATCATTCAGAAGCGTCTATAGGGAATAATGGCAGTGTAAAAGACATGGCCTGAGGCTTCATTTACAACAAGTCATGTAGGGGGAGGAGAGGACTGAACATGTATTGATGGAAGGAGGAGATAAGGGCAGGAGTGTGAAGGAGCTGGGAGTGGGGGAGATGGGAAATGTGTTGGGTGCGTTTGCTGTGATGTGACCTTAATAAAGTGTTGTTGTCAAAAGGCAAGAATGGTGGTGTTCATTTGTGTGTGAGGAGTGAGAAGTCAGACAAATGAAAACAGAAAGAGACTACAAGAAGTGTAACATGAAAGAGGTCAGGAGTGTTTGGCCTGACTGGTTGAATTAGCATGAGGGTTATCACACCGAGGCATATGACAGAAATAATTAAGAGGTTTATAGTCAAGTGTTGAAGTGTGATTGTGTGCATGTACATTTGAAAGCATGTTGGGAATTCAGTGTGACGTTGTCACCTCAGGCTATTAGGCTCGGCTTTACTGATCAGAATAAAGCAGAATAAATAACAAAAGAAAATTTAAACAGTCTAAATGAGAAGTGAAAAAAACGTTGCTAGCACTTTTTAAAGGCTTAATTTAGTTTTCTGTTTGACATTATTGCTTTATAAAGCTGTTCTGTGACACAATACACAGTTTGATTCTCTGTAAATGTGAAAAACAGGAAGTAAATGACATTTATTCCCATGGTCTCAGGATGACTCTTGTAGAGAGCAGTCTTTTGAATTAAAAAAAAATGTATAAATTAAAAATAATTTTGTGTCAGTTGGATAATGTTGTAATGTTGATATGAATTATCCTTTATCCTTATAAAAGTTAGCATGGAAATCTCAAAGTGAGTAATGGCACATTATACACACACACACACACACACAAAATGATTAGTTAAAAAAATAACACACACACACACACACAAATACTTTACATACTAAATTATAAGTTTTCTTAAAAATCATTTTTATTTTTTTAGTTCAGTAACTATAATGGTCATTATTAATTTCTGAAAACACAAAATACAGTCTCTCATGAACACCATATTTTGTGTTTGTAATAACTTTTGATTATCTGCAAAGAGTGAAGATTCCTTATGCAATGTACTGTGGCCTTACCATAGTAACATTATACAATGGTATACTTTGATATATATACTGTGCATCTTGGCACTAAATGATGACCATATTCATATACCTTCACATGCTACTTCAAGAATACCATGGTATGCCCTTGGTACATGTCCAAAAACCCATAGTGAAGTTTTATATTTTCCCTACTGGCTTTATTTCATCATCCGAAAGTGTGAGAATATTGTAGGTGGTGACAGTGCCACCTCTTTCCCCTTCCCCCACAAATCACTGACTCATCTGTATTCCTCCTCAGTCTCCCATGTGGCCCTTTCCTTTCGTCACATGACCGGTGTGTTCCCTCCAATAGAATCAGCCTCATTTTCGCCCCTCTGCTGAATTACAGTGACACGTGGACTCCAGTGACCCGACAAATCAGAGGAGAAAAGCTGGCATTCTCTAAATATCATACCCACTCATCAATATTCCTCTAGCTTTTTCTTTCAAGTCGCACCCCACCCCTTTATCCCAAACCCCCCCACCCCCTGTTTGTTGGCCCACCCCTCCTGCAATACAGTTGGGGTAATTGTCCATGCAACACACACACACACTGGCACATAAAGACGGACAGACAAGAGCGTGTGGCATTTCCCTGCCATATGCCGTCCCTCCTCTGGAATGTGATTATACTCGGTGGAGAAAAAAACAGAGGCTGAGCGGAAAACACAGTGTGCGGGGGAAGCAAGAGAGGGGGAATAGAAGAAGGAGGAGGAGAAGCAGTAAAGCAAGTGTAGAGACAGAGAGAGAGAGAGAGAGAGGAATTATGGAGGATGCAGAATGCATGGTGGCTCGGCTAGAGAGGGAGGGTTCATGAGAGGGCTGTTCAGTCTGGCATGATTCTTCGGATAAGGACGGAACTGAACTGAAGTGGAAATCTCACACACACGGCTGCCGTCTCCAATCCGACAAAGACTCAGGTCTGTGATGTTTCTTCACATGTAGAGATCGCCGTTATGCACACAGATGGCCACATTCGAGAAGGGCTGTGGCTCTTGAAGCTCTTCAGGTTTACCGCAGATGACTGTACGGTTTAGTCTTTCAGCTAGTGTTGAATAGAAACCTGCTGTTTTGTATGTTAGAGCATGTTTATGTGTGATATTTTTGTCTAGAGAGATGCATATTTAACTCTGCAGACACTGAAGCAGGGGCGTGTGTCTGTATGTGGGTGGATTTGAACGGCGCTTTTGTGTAAAACCTAGAGCAATAACATATTTGAATAGAATTTTTTGTGCTCGAGTCACAGCGATGAGCAATCCTGGGGTGAATCAGCCACATAAATGCGAACGCAGACTCAGATGCAGAAACAGAAACAGATGGATGTGGAAACAGGTCCACATGGAAGCAGGTGGAAATCTGTGTGTGTGTGTGATAGGTTTGTGAGCGGTATCCACACACCAGCAAACACCACACAGCTATCAGATTAAGCAGAGAAATATCTCTTTACAGGATCAGGGGAGTGTTGAGGCTCATTAACGTGCTAAATAACACATATGTAGTAACCGTCTAAGATGCTAAGACTGCTTTAGCACCTCGGTTCAAACGCTTTACGTCAATCTCTCTGTGTCTCTTTTTAAGTATAAACTTTGTCTGAGGTGTTTATCCTAAATAGACATGAGTTGGGTAAAAAGAGCAACTTTTACTATTACAAAACTGGTCAAAGGTTTAGAATAATTAAGGTTTTTTTTTATGTTTTTCAAAGAAGTTTCTTATGCTTATCAAGGCTGCATTTATTTGATCAAAAAGACTGTAAAATCAGTAATATTATTACAATTGAAAATAACTGTTTTCTATTTAAATATGTTTTAAAATGTAATTTATTCCTGTGATGGCAAAGCTGATTTTTTTGCAGCCATTACTCCAGTCTTCAGTGTCACATGATCCTTCAGAAATCATCTAATATGCTGATTTGGTTATTAACAGTTATTATTGGTGCTCAGTTATTAATAATGGTCATTGTTATTATTTTCAATGTTTTTGTTTTTTTTAGTTTAATTGACATTTTTTAAATAGCAATCTTTTGTAACATTATACTGTAAATGCCATTACTGTCACTTTTATCTATTTAATTAATTCTTGCTAAATTAATGTATTAATTTCTTCATCTTACTTACCCAAAATTTTTTAATAGTAGTGTATCCTGTTTTCCTCAAAAATATTATTAATAATAAGAAGAAATGTTTCTTGAGCACCAAATAAGTATATTATTTCTATGTTCTCTCTAATGCTATTTTCTGTAGGAGAAACAGTTGACACTAATGCGGTCTCATTTGTCATTTTTCTCACCTAAGGGTGGTGGCGTCCGTCTACACAGTCTTGATGTGTCTATAAATGATGACCTCACTTCCACCCACACTGTCTCGTACTGAGAACAGGTGCACAGAAATGTTTTATTATCTGCTTCTCACTGTTGAACATGTGACTGCTTTCAGTGAAGTTAATCATGCACACTCGCAAGAAGCAAAAAGCGGAACTGTGCTGCAGGAATATTACATAAAAACAAGCTCAAAAACACAGAAAAGAGGCTCATACCTGATCAAGGGTCACAGAATTATGTGTGGAGCTCAGTCAGCATGCTGACAATTCAAAGGCAGACAAAGTCTAAGATTATGAGTCATTTCTTGATTGTCATTAGTACCAAACTTAGTATTGTCTTTAGAGTTGTGAAAGTGTGGCATCCATTCATTTCCTGCTATAATTTTTTTAAGGCCCATAAGAAAGATTGTACACATTCCCATAGTTCTGTTCACATTGGGGCAAAAAGGGACTGGAGAGATGAAAGCTGAAAAAGTGGGTTGGTTTGTTGATATTGTTACACATTTAGACTTCATTCTCATCAATCTCTTCTTACTCAGCAGCTTTAATCAATGCCTGTAATTATTCTCTAGTCACCAACAGTCAGCACATTCATGCACACATAACATTTTGTAGATGGCACATTGAGTAAATAGTTGGATCCTTTTTAATTACACATATAAGGATTTTACTACAGTTTGTTTTATTTTTAATTTTTTTCGGTGTTGGTAGCACAGTGCATCATCTATTATGTTTATAGTGTCAATGCTGTTGTTGAATGGACATTTATTTAGTCAGTGTCCTGCTTCTCACATTGGCTGAGAAACCGGTTTTGTGACCAGTGAGGGGAAAGAGTGAGACAACCACAGGAAGGACAAAAAAATTGCAGCTGCTTGTTATGAGTGACACTTTCAAGACGAGTTGCATGTTGTGGGCATTTCCCTGTTGTTTAGTGTATTGTTGTTGCTTAAGATGGAGAAACATCTTAGGAATGTGAGAAAGACGCAGACCAGGACACACTGGAGAACCAAGAGCAGAGCAGGTATGCTCTTATAGGCTAATTCAAACAAATATAATTGAACTTGTCATTTTAATGTAATACAGAAAAAAACTATATTGAGAATAATGATAATATGCAAAAACAAAAAACAAAAAAAAAGTTAAAATTTTGGGGTGAAATATGACCGGCACAAGTAAGAAGCTGTATTTGGTGGTTATTATTAGTATTGC
>NW_015628726.1:1353771-1379297 GCF_001515625.1 Sinocyclocheilus rhinocerous | reverse complement strand
AGAATCCCCCCCTGTTTGTTGGCCCACCCCTACAGCAACACAATAGGGGTAATTGTCCATGCAGCACACACACATTGGCACATAAAGATGGACAGACAAGAGCGTGTGGCGTTTCCCTGCCATATGCCGTCCCTCCTCTGGAATGTGATTATACTCGGTGGAGAAAAAAACAGAGGCTGAGCGGAAAACACAGTGTGCGGGGGAAGCAAGCGAGGGGGAATAGAAGGAGGAGGAGGAGCAGTAAAGCAAGTGTAGAGACCGAGAGAGAGAGAGATTGAGATGAAGGATGGAGGATGCAGAGTGTGTGGCGGCACGGCTAGAGAGGGAGGGTTCATGAGAGGGCTGTTCAGTCTGGCATGATTCTTCGGATAAGGACGGAACTGAACTGAAGTGGAAATCTCACACACACGGCTGCCGTCTCCAATCCGACAAAGACTCAGGTCTGTGATGTTTCTTCACATGTAGAGATCGCCGTTATGCACACAGATGGCCACATTCGAGAAGGGCTGTGGCTCTTGAAGCTCTTCAGGTTTACCGCAGATGACTGTACGGTTTAGTCTTTCAGCTAGTGTTGAATAGAAACCTGCTGTTTTGTATGTTAGAGCATGTTTATGTGTGATATTTTTGTCTAGAGAGATGCATATTTAACTCTGCAGACACTGAAGCAGGGGCGTGTGTCTGTATGTGGGTGGATTTGAACGGCGCTTTTGTGTAAAACCTAGAGCAATAACATATTTGAATAGAATTTTTTGTGCTCGAGTCACAGCGATGAGCAATCCTGGGGTGAATCAGCCACATAAATGCGAACGCAGACTCAGATGCAGAAACAGAAACAGATGGATGTGGAAACAGGTCCACATGGAAGCAGGTGGAAATCTGTGTGTGTGTGTGATAGGTTTGTGAGCGGTATCCACACACCAGCAAACACCACACAGCTATCAGATTAAGCAGAGAAATATCTCTTTACAGGATCAGGGGAGTGTTGAGGCTCATTAACGTGCTAAATAACACATATGTAGTAACCGTCTAAGATGCTAAGACTGCTTTAGCACCTCGGTTCAAACGCTTTACGTCAATCTCTCTGTGTCTCTTTTTAAGTATAAACTTTGTCTGAGGTGTTTATCCTAAATAGACATGAGTTGGGTAAAAAGAGCAACTTTTACTATTACAAAACTGGTCAAAGGTTTAGAATAATTAAGGTTTTTTTTTATGTTTTTCAAAGAAGTTTCTTATGCTTATCAAGGCTGCATTTATTTGATCAAAAAGACTGTAAAATCAGTAATATTATTACAATTGAAAATAACTGTTTTCTATTTAAATATGTTTTAAAATGTAATTTATTCCTGTGATGGCAAAGCTGATTTTTTTGCAGCCATTACTCCAGTCTTCAGTGTCACATGATCCTTCAGAAATCATCTAATATGCTGATTTGGTTATTAACAGTTATTATTGGTGCTCAGTTATTAATAATGGTCATTGTTATTATTTTCAATGTTTTTGTTTTTTTTAGTTTAATTGACATTTTTTAAATAGCAATCTTTTGTAACATTATACTGTAAATGCCATTACTGTCACTTTTATCTATTTAATTAATTCTTGCTAAATTAATGTATTAATTTCTTCATCTTACTTACCCAAAATTTTTTAATAGTAGTGTATCCTGTTTTCCTCAAAAATATTATTAATAATAAGAAGAAATGTTTCTTGAGCACCAAATAAGTATATTATTTCTATGTTCTCTCTAATGCTATTTTCTGTAGGAGAAACAGTTGACACTAATGCGGTCTCATTTGTCATTTTTCTCACCTAAGGGTGGTGGCGTCCGTCTACACAGTCTTGATGTGTCTATAAATGATGACCTCACTTCCACCCACACTGTCTCGTACTGAGAACAGGTGCACAGAAATGTTTTATTATCTGCTTCTCACTGTTGAACATGTGACTGCTTTCAGTGAAGTTAATCATGCACACTCGCAAGAAGCAAAAAGCGGAACTGTGCTGCAGGAATATTACATAAAAACAAGCTCAAAAACACAGAAAAGAGGCTCATACCTGATCAAGGGTCACAGAATTATGTGTGGAGCTCAGTCAGCATGCTGACAATTCAAAGGCAGACAAAGTCTAAGATTATGAGTCATTTCTTGATTGTCATTAGTACCAAACTTAGTATTGTCTTTAGAGTTGTGAAAGTGTGGCATCCATTCATTTCCTGCTATAATTTTTTTAAGGCCCATAAGAAAGATTGTACACATTCCCATAGTTCTGTTCACATTGGGGCAAAAAGGGACTGGAGAGATGAAAGCTGAAAAAGTGGGTTGGTTTGTTGATATTGTTACACATTTAGACTTCATTCTCATCAATCTCTTCTTACTCAGCAGCTTTAATCAATGCCTGTAATTATTCTCTAGTCACCAACAGTCAGCACATTCATGCACACATAACATTTTGTAGATGGCACATTGAGTAAATAGTTGGATCCTTTTTAATTACACATATAAGGATTTTACTACAGTTTGTTTTATTTTTAATTTTTTTCGGTGTTGGTAGCACAGTGCATCATCTATTATGTTTATAGTGTCAATGCTGTTGTTGAATGGACATTTATTTAGTCAGTGTCCTGCTTCTCACATTGGCTGAGAAACCGGTTTTGTGACCAGTGAGGGGAAAGAGTGAGACAACCACAGGAAGGACAAAAAAATTGCAGCTGCTTGTTATGAGTGACACTTTCAAGACGAGTTGCATGTTGTGGGCATTTCCCTGTTGTTTAGTGTATTGTTGTTGCTTAAGATGGAGAAACATCTTAGGAATGTGAGAAAGACGCAGACCAGGACACACTGGAGAACCAAGAGCAGAGCAGGTATGCTCTTATAGGCTAATTCAAACAAATATAATTGAACTTGTCATTTTAATGTAATACAGAAAAAAACTATATTGAGAATAATGATAATATGCAAAAACAAAAAACAAAAAAAAAGTTAAAATTTTGGGGTGAAATATGACCGGCACAAGTAAGAAGCTGTATTTGGTGGTTATTATTAGTATTGCCTTTATTGATATTGATTATTACTGCAATAAAGCTGTGGTAAACTGTATTAATCCCTAGTATCATCAAAAAAGCTTTTTATACTTGGTAGAATCTGGTTGCTATATTTGTAAGGCTTTGGCTGTCTTTGTGTATTGTGTCAATATTAAATAAATTTTCAAGCACTTTGGAGCCCAGTTTGTAAATGCCAGATTAATGTGATGAACCATCGCTTTTATGCATCATAATTCAGTTTAGTGTTCTGTTTGTTCTGTTAGTTGGTTACAAATAAATTAAATGTATGCACACATACTGAAAACTGATTGAGCTTGATTAAGGGAAGCATTTATTCTTGCATCGGCCAAATCCATAATTCACTGCCTATTGAAAACCACAATATTTACAATTATAATGGCCACTCGACTGTGAACATGATTCATGGCGCATCTACTCTAATGCTCTAACAAGGGCTCCACATAAATGCTAAATTACATGCTACACAGCATCACAAATAACCTCATAAAACATGTCATTGCTATTTTTCTTTTGTGTTCAGATGAAAGATGGCTGTATTTTGTGTTTCTAACCAAGCAAACGGATAAACTGAGGTGTCATGGAAATATCTATGCATGGTTTTCCAGCTCTATACATCTCAGTACCCATTTTACAGTTTGTTTAGAATCTGTCTTTGATAGCTCAAAAAGGTTTTATATAGGGTCCCACCAGCCCCCTCTTTCATCTTCGTTAAAGTTTGTTTGTTGTGGTTGTTGTGTTAGCTTACAGAATGCGATTTTTTGTAAAACTGCTATTAAAAATGGCTATTATGTGAGCATGTGTGCACGTTTGAGTGTGCGGGGGACACCAGATCCTTCTGTCACAAGGACTCCAGATGATACGAGGAAAAAGCCTTGCTTTAATTTCATGCCCAGGATAAAGCAAAACTCAAAATGTAGCTTACTATAAACTTGTTTCACTGTACGTTGAACTGACTGACTGTTTTTGTCACATTCTCTGTTTACTTTATTCAATAAGTTCTCCATCTTTCATCACTGCATTTTGTCTCTCTTTACTTCCCCATTCTCTTTAGTTTGCACTCAGTAGCGTAACATTATTATTCTGACAAGATGCGCATTAAATATCGCATGCGATTTATCGTGCAGCCCTAATTATTGTGGTCTTATATTTTCAGCGTGTCAGTGTGTGCCTTCATGAACACATGTGTGTACAATTGGCAACCACATGCTACTTGTTTACCGATTGGCTTTCATCTTTTATGTGCGTTAGAAATGGAGTACATTAACACAGCTCTCACATGCCCTAGATATTACAGCAGAATTCATTACCGGCGAGTCTCTGGGGATTAACTTTCCTTTGTTTTGCTACAAATGCTGGATTAATGTTCTCTCATCCTCTCTATTCACACACAGACCTTCTGCTCCTTCTGCTGTTTTTATCATTCAGAAGACATTTAAAGCATGTCAACATATTCTGTTACACCAAATACACAAAATAATGATCTTTAAAAAAGCATCATATGACCCCTTTAATTCTTCTGCAGTCTTACCATTACACATAATACAGTTTTTATGTTTGCACTTTTAAGGTAAAAAATTATATTTTGCATACAGATTAATTATTTATTTTGCATTGTTTATGTGCATAATTTTAAGCTTCCAGTTTCATATAATTAAATGAGGTGTATTTTATTTACTTATTTAGTTTGCATTGTGACATTTTAAGCTTAAAATTTGTATTATAAGATTTTCTATAATTAAATTAAGCTTATTTATTTGTTTATGAGTTTGTTTATCATGACATTAATGTACGCTTTAACTTTGTAAGAATTGTATAATTTTATGTAATTTAATATAGCCTATTTTAATTATTTATTTTGTATTGTGACATTAGTTTAAGCTCCCATGTTTGTATAAATTATATATAAATTATACATTTATATATATAATTTTAATTTTAAAAAGTCTATTTATTTATTTTATTTGTTTTTGCAATCTTACATTCTTTTAAAATTTTGTAACAAAAAAAACTTTGTATAATTTGCAAAGGGTCCTTGTCTATTCCAACAGGACAATGCTGTGTGCATTAAGCAAGGTTCATATCAAAATATTTGCGGAGTCCTGTGTTTAAGAACTGGCCTGCTAAAAATACAAATCTGAACTCCATTGAACACCTTTAGGATGAAATGGGATCAAATCCTCAAAGACATTTCAACATCTAATAAAAGGTCTTTCCAGAAGGATGGAGGCTGATAGCAGGACCAACTCTCTATTAATTCAAATGGTTTAGTGTCATTTACCCTTTGGCACTAAGATTTGCAGATCTCTTCCTGTTATTATTTTTAGCCCCTCCCACATGTTTCTCAGTATATCTATCCCCCTCAGTTTCCATCTCTGTCTACATAATTTAGGATCATGACGGTACCTCAAAATGGTACCTCAAAAACTTTCTGGAAACTAAAAACAAAAAATGTGCTGAGACTAAAACTAACTAAATATTTCTCTTGACATCTTTCAGATAAAGCCAGTAATCCCAGCTGCTTTCCCTCCAAACAATCTGATGAAGAGGAACCTTGTGTTGGGGTCAAGATTGCTCAGAACAAAGGTGGGCAACAACCCGCCCTTCCTCTGCTTCCTAATCTGTCAATTCCTTTCTCTATTACTCTACTAAGACTTCTAGCTCGGATCCTTGGGAGTCTACCATTTATTGTAGTTGTTGATGCATGAATTGTGTGTCAGATCGAATCTTTTCTAAAAACCTGTAGCTGCGAGCAGTTGGATTTATGATCTGCTGTAAGAGATAAGAGAAACTTTTATACGTTATGTAATAGTTTTAAGGTTTATTATGGGAATGAATAGGCGTGACTGTGCCACACTTACTGTACAGTGTGGTCAATGATCCATCAACCTCAGTTTTTGGTCTGATCACCCTCGTTTCTGTTTTCTCTGCATTCTGCATTCTTTTGTTTCTCTTAATGGAAGAACGAGCTAACATGGAGAAGAATTTTAATTATTTTGTAGTTATATCAAACCATATTTGATGTTTAATGTACAGTTAAGGATCACTGGACCAATGACTTTATACGGTGGGTTACCCAGCACAACACCACATGAATAGAAACCATGCAATCTACAAATTATTATTTTTGCTTTTTGCTTTTAAAACTGAAAAACTTACGTTACATTATTATATTACATATTGTTACATATTGTGCTGTGAGTGTCTGTAGCTCTGTGTGTAAACAAAGGCCTCATCACCTTCACAAAGTTTGCTTTCATTTGTCAGATCGATATTAACTAGAAAGATTTTGTTCTCCGGACAGTATATGGGAATACAATTGGAGGTCTATGGTGACATGACATTACAGTAGTTGTGCTGGTCAGACTTGTTTAAGTGGAGACAGGAACACTGTACTGAGCTTACTGTAATTGTGGACTCATGATAATGTGAAATGTAAGAGATATCACTGAGCTGAATACATGAGAGCTTCGCCTTTATGTGATCTTTATAACCAGGTGGTTAATGGTGTGGTTTTGGTCTTGAGTATTTGACCTATAGTGGTCGAGTGTTTTTTTTGTTGTTTTTTTTACTTATATACTTTGTGTACAGTATTTTGAACCATCACATACCATATATAGATTACATTTAGGCTACCGTTAAAAAGTTTGGGGTTAGTAAGATGTTTTTTTTTTTTTAAGAAATTCATATTTTTATTCAGCAAGGATGAATTTAATTGATCAAAAGTATGTTATAAAATGCAGGATCCAAAAAAAATTCCCAGCTGACCTGCCTAGATCTTTACATCATAAGTTATACACTGACAGCTCTTGAGTGATTGTTGTAGATACTGTTGCTATGGCAGGTTGATGTTCAGATGTCATGTCAGAAAATTTTACTTCATTACCTGCATCCAACAGAAAGGGCATCAGTATTTACACAAACGTCAGGTTTGAGTTGAGTTGTGGCTATCTGGGATGTGTCAAGAAGGTTGTACAACACCAGATGCTCAGGACTCTTCTCTGTCTCCACTCGATGTCGAAAATGAGATTAAAGTAAATCAGATCTGCAATGGAATCTGGTAAACAGTTTAATAAACTTGTAAGGTGTGGCAGTCCGGTTCACACAGTTTACATGTTGAAGAATACTTGTGTGTGTCCATTTATCATTTCCCACCCTTGAATGATTGCCATTCAATCTGTGCCTCTCATGTGAGAGCTTCATTTAATTTTAGCCTGTTTATCCTGAGTCCATTTGAATTTTCCTCTCAGTATTTTGTAACATGAGAGTGCTTGTGTGCCACTAAGACAAGAGGGTTTGGAATGAGACTGATGCTGCTCAAGGCTGTTGAAAGGGCACCATAGACCTTGGTCAGGGTTCTGCCATATTTCATTTTTTACCGGAATGAAGATGAGGTTGTGAGAGATAGAAGTACAATGCGTTTAATGAATTGTACTGCTTTTTAATAACATGCCAATTGTTCAGCTGATGAAACTTGCCAGAAAACTTACAGTAGACAAAAACTCTACAGAACAGTTTTGAAAATGACGTCTGATCTATGACCTTTTCACAGTGCGGGCCATTATAAAGAAAGACTATCTCACACAGCCTAGTTTTCTTCAATGTAAAATTCAGTGTGTCATCCGCTCTGACTAAGGTCTGTTGCATTTCTTCCTCATTTATACCATCAAGTTATTTCATCACGTGCCTTACCTTTACAGTCAAACTCCGATTCCCACTCCATTCAGAAATGCAACAATATTCACACTGGATTGTGCTCTGAAGGTTTTAAAGGGATAGTTCACGCAAAAATGAGAATTTTGTAATTATTTACTCACCCTAACCTTCTCCAGAACATAAAAGGAGAATTTTTAAAGAATGGCTTTTCAATGCAACTATATATTTAGTATTTAATTCATTTTTTATATATTTGCTACATATAACATTTAGCAGACTCTTTGTTATTACAATGTTGGACAATCATGAAACAGAAAAATAATTTTAAACCAAAATGATGAAGAAATTATTATTTTATTTGCCCTTTATCTCATTACCTGAAATCATATTCATATGAGAATTTATTATTCATTTATTTATCATTTCGAGGTGGCCATTAACACACAGCACTATGTACATTGTAACATCTAGTGGATTTTATGCACAATGAATGTAAGTGTTGAGTGCAGTGTGTGTGTGTGTGTGTGTTTGGATGGAGGGAGGGGCTGTTTCCTCGTGCCTTTGTGGCAGAGTTTCAGTCAGTCTGAGGTTTATAGAAGACCGGAAGGCTTGAATGCTGATAACTGCTGTTATATTTCTCATTGCTCTGGGAATATTTGGCCTCATTTTGATGGACAGAAGGTGAGATTACTTTGGCTTGACAATGATCACAGTCTTACCCCTGCTAGTACTGTTTTCATTGGTTAACATGGTCTGTTTAGATGTTGTTACAGTATAATTAAACTTGGCAACAGCACATTAGTGGAGGACGCTGGAAGTGCTTTTATGTATCTTCACACAAATATGTTATTCTTTCTTCTCTGTGACAGTGGTTACTTTGAAAATTAAAGTTTTTTTATAGAATAATTGAGATCAGAATGCATTAGTGAATGTTTAATATGATATTTTGATATTTTAAGAATCTGCTTCAAATTTCTTCTACATAGAGATGTCAATCTCAGACATTTGGTCACCTGTCTGCTATATTTTTGATTTTCTGATGGATTTGTTTGCCAACATGGATGAACAAGTTCAAGCAGTTCACATTTTTCAGTCTTGTTAGTTTGCTTTTTTTCGTCTGGCACCATTGCGTGGTTAAGAAAATGCATTTTGCATATGTTCATTTCTAACTTCCTTCACGTTTATTTATTGCCTGTCTGTGTTCCTCTGTTGCATGACAAGCTCTGAAAACTTTTGCTAACTACTTCTGCTCCTTATGGTCAGTTCCCACCTAAGTTTGCAAACTAAATGAGCTGTTCTTATCTGTTCTGTATTGGTTGGTACTTTCCCACAAGGTTTCTATTTGATAGTACAGTACCAAAATGCAGCCATATTCAAATATACGCTATGGTGGGTTTCCCATAAACTGGAAATTTTACTATTCAGATTAAGGTTGATTTATTATGTTGCAACTAATTAAAACCGGAATTTATGTGTCAGATTTCCATGCACAGAAAGGTAAACACATCTGGAATGTTTTAGTGACCAAAGGCTAGACATTTTTTTTTTTTTACTGGAACAAACTGCTTTTATTAAACTCAGATGTTGATCTGATTTAAGCCATTATCTTGAACCGGGCTCTCTGTATATGTCAGGTCAAACCACAGACTTTTTTTTCCTTTCTATACTTAGCCAGGAATGCCAAAGTTGGCACACGCCTGTGTTTTAGACTCGGAATGCGGAACATTTGTGCTTTTTCCCATGCAAACATTTTAGCAGCAATTATTATCATAGTTTACATTCACTAGACCACACGTGGTTTGACATCAACCTGGCTCACTTTTTCAGCTGCAAAAACCCAGCGACACATTTCTAATAGATCTGCATGCAGGTGTTTCTCTGTTATGATGTGGACGTTTCGATTTCATCTGCTTTCCCAGACAGAGAATTTTGGGAAGAGGTTGCCATGGTAACTCAGAGGCTAGTTATCAGGTGTATTATTCACCTGAGGATGCTTTCATTGTTTTGTTTGCTTACAGTATGCTTACTTAAACACACTGAGGTAGACAATAGCCACATTCACACATCAATGCAATTTTTTCACGCAAAGTTGCTGAACTGAATTTTCCGGTTAAATCTACTACATCTGCAGCTGCTTTCAGTCTTTTATTCGTATACCATTCACACATCAGCACCAAAATGTAGTTACAATTCTGTTGCTATTTGCTGGAATTGGCCTTTAAACACTTTCAATGGAAAAGTCATTTGGGATAAAGGTTAAAAATACTAGTAATTTGTCTTGTGTGAGATAACATATAACATAAAACATAACATAACTGACAGAGCCAGAGTTTCAGTGAGACATCTCTTCCAGTAATCTGTCGAATCATTTCTTCATCTGCTCAATGGAGAATAGCTCTTCATTTCAGCATCTATCCAGTTTGATGACATTTCTTTCCACAGCATAGATAATTATAATTTTCGAGTCCTGTGTTACAGGTTTACAACTAAATGGCCTGGAGTAACTGCGTCAGCATACTTCTTATGTTAGAGTCAGTCGTCTAACCTTGTACTTGTACATTGTTTTTCACACATAGCCTCAGAACGTTTCCGGTAATGTTGCAACTTCTTCATTTTAATAACGGCCCTCGTCACACAGGACCTCTAAATAGAAAAATGTTGATGAATGTACTGATAAGACTGAACGTGTGAAAGCACTTATTGTTAGGCAGAATTAAATACCAACAATTTCTGCATGTTTCTGGAGGTATTTTGATGCTTAGTAAGAAAGTACTGTCATTGTCTCTTTTGTCGCACCTTTATGCATTTTTTATTATTATTTAATTGTATATATTAATGCAAACCCAATTTTGATGGAAATGTTAGTGGTGCTTGTCCCTGCAAAATTCACTGTCACAGTGCTACAGTGAAGTTGATGGTTGCTAGGGTGTTGTGAATGGTTGCTAGGTGTTTGCTTGGGTCAGAGTTTAATACATAAGCTCCAGGAGTTTGTTCAAATACAGAAAAAGTTATATGTACACACAGGCAATAAATACATATTCATTTTAAGTGTTAAATGGCCTTGAGGATATTACAAAAATATTTATTTTAGACACTGACATTTTCTGATATCGGTGAAATGCAGGCATTTAGAGGCATTCTCTGGTCCATAAAAGAAAGCTTGTTTCAATCCTGGCCACAAACTGAGCCAAAACTGAGATGAATGGGCCAATCACACATGACGCTGTCCTTACACCACCACCACCATATATTTACTTCCAGCACAACAGCATCATTCATCCTCCGACATGGACAGTCCCATGCAGCCTATTGGCCTAAGATGTTTGCAGGGAAGAAAAGGGGGCCAGATGAAGCTGGGAAGGCCATAGAAAGTCTCTCTTTGTGCTCCCTAATGCATTAATAGCCCCATGCTTTAATATAACAAGACGTGGGCAAGACATAATTTGCATGAGTGCCTGTAACAAGACGGTTTACAGGGGAAAGCGACATGTCCTGTTCATTGCACCGAAATAAGGAATGGTCCGTTGGTGTGGACGCTAATATAGTTATTGTTATATTTATTTTTATAGCTATCGTTCTTTGTGCGAATACGCCTGGACTCTGTTGTGAGGTAAATACATGCAGTGGTCAAACAGGATGAATAACCTGAAAGAGGAATCTAAACCAGGATTGCACCTACATAGCTTTCAGTGGGTGCGTGTACACTTACATTTCCTTAATGTGTTATGACTGGAGTGTGTTTTGACTGTAGTGTGCACTAATGAAGTCATAGTGGCCTCGCAGATCTTCCAATGGCATTTTATCTTGTCTGCAAACTTTATGCATTTGTTTTATTTCATGCTGTATGGTAGAGCACAGTACTTTTAGAGTAAAGTCACTTCATTCAGTGGCTGTGTTTGCAGCTCTACTGTGCCTAACTAATTGGGGAAATACCGAAATGTAATAATTTAGCGTTTTCTTTTCTGTTGATGTCACCACACAGGCAGATAGTATTAGCTAATAGATAGAGTCTGCATACTTGCATTTGCTTTGAAAACTTGCTTTTAGTCTGGCTTCATTGTGGTATGTAGCATTCAAGATTGAATCAGTTCCCGTCCTTAGTTTTTTTCTTGTTGCATATCCCGCTTCACATGAAAATACATTACGGAAACAAAAGGGGAATTTTGAAAGGGAATTCACATTAACATTTTATAGTTGTCAGACTCTGCTCCATGTTTTGTGTGTGTCTTGCTCCCCATGTGCCTCGTGTGTCAACGTGACAATAGTATCTTAACATCAAAATCTTTTGCTCCGCCTCTGAAATGACTTTACTTTTTTCATGACATCACCAGGTTCTCTTATTTTACTGTCCTCTTATTTTTTTGTCCTCTTCCTCCAAAAACATGCCAAAGAATGTTTTTGTGATCCAGACATTTTATGATGGAAAAACCCACGTCCCATCTTTTTATCTTGTTTTACTCCGAAATATGTCACATTATGGATGACTTGCAAAGGCATTTCATGTTGACTTGATGTTGTAATATGATACTATATATTAAGAGATCAGTGTCATTATTTTTAGTGGTACGTACATGTCTGTACTGTTTTGTATTGTTTTTTTATTCTTTTTCCAAAAGGCCTTGTTAATTTTTATGAGAGCAGATTGTATCACTAGTCCAACGTTTGCAGTAAAAAATAGCCTACTGATATTTTGTTCTTGTTGTTTTGGAAAGTTTGCTGTTTTTCTTCTACAATGTGGGAACCAAGATCATTTTCATGCATTTTTTTTTTTTCACATTTAAACGGATCACTGTGTTGCACATGAAAAATTCAGTTCTGTGACATTTTTAGATCTGAACATTTCAAGGTCAGCTGTCATTGTCGACAGATACGTGCGTGCCTTACCGTATTTGCCAAAGCTGTTTTTCAGGAAACATTTCTTGGTTGAGGCGAACAAAAAAGCTTCCTCATAGGTTGAATACTGATCATAAACAATCTGGTTATTTGTTTGTTCTGCATTCGACACAGAGGAACTTGCGGTTATTTTTAGTTTTTGTTTCAAGTTTAAGTCACTTTTAGTTTCAAGGCCACTTTTATGCCAGCCCTGACTGATATCAGGAGCACAAAAAACAGACCTCTTGCATTTCACTTCTGCACAGAGAGTGTAGTGTGCACACAGTATGGCTTCTAAGCAATTAGATAAAACAAACTGCTTTTGAAACTGCTACCATACCATTTATTCCCATCCTTTTTTTCTCTCCTGCAGCCGTTGCTAGCCGTAGTTCTGATGAGCAAGATCATCGCAATGAGAAGTTGAGTCATGGATGTAGATTCAGCAATAAGAGCCTTACTGGAGTAAATGGAAGAGTTTCAGGCCGACGGCCACCACTGCATCCCAAACCACAAGGTATGGATATATGCACACAGTATGCACAGACACATAAGTCCTTCCAAAATTCCACAGAAGTACATGCTAAAGAAGTACCAGAAATACATGCTAACTCATCTATGGTGGTATATTGGCATTTATGCTTCCATGAAGAACCTTTAATATCCCTGGAACCTTACCATTGCACAAAAGGTTCTTTATAGTGGAAAAGAATGTTCTTTAGATTATTAAAATGTTCTTCACACTAAGAAATAAATGGTTTTTTAAGAACTGTTCACTTTGAGGAACCCCAAATGGTTCATCTATGGCAGGGGTGGCGAACTCCTGGAAACTCTGCAGGGCTGCGGCTCTCCAGGACCGACGTTCGCCACCCCTGGTCTATGGCATCATTGTTAAACCTCTTTCTGGAACCTTTTTTTTTTAAGAGCTTACACACAAACACATCTTTCCCTTTATAACAGGCCCTGAACACTATTCTGATAATGAACAGGCTGCAACGTTTGCAATGCTGTATGTGTGTGCGTGAGGCGCCGGCGCGATCGAAGAGCGGAAACAAACAACAACAAAAAATACTCCGTCATTTTTGGTCATTCAGATCATTCGAAACTCCAATGTGTTTACTTTTATTTCTCTCATCTCGGTTTCCTTTCCGTGGACTTTCGTAGAGCGCCGCGCCACACAAATAGCCTATGAACCAAACTCAGCAGCATATCTCTCTGTCTTTTCCTTTCGTTTTGTTAATCTATTAATTAGGCTATTTAAGTCAAATATTTTGCATATTCATTCATTTTATATATAGACTATGATTTAATAAAAACAGATTTTGTTATGTTTAGTTAAACTTAATTTTTGTTGCTTGTCTGCGCTCGTCCGCCGCTTTTTTCCTCTTCTCCGACCCCGCAGCTCTCTCCGATAGATTACTGTTAGTGGCACCAGTCCAGGTGTTTCCAGGTTTTACTCGTGCTATTTCTCCATGTTGAGAGTTTGGTGTCGCACATATTGCACCTGACTATGCATTCTTATCCTTTTCTCCGATGAACTGAAATTAAACAGGAGTGTGTCCATCTCACAAATGTAGAATCCTTCTCAGAGGTCATCTCAACCATCTAATTCCAGCAACAGGAAATAAGACGAACCATTTTACCCGCGGAATTTTTTCTCTGGTGCTGTTTTGCAGTGTTGGTAAATTCACCACTTAATTTTGAGTTAAAATATGTTGTTGTAACTTGCGTTACTGAGATTGTAACGAGTAATAATATTACCCAAATTGTATTAGTAATGCGTTATATTACTGCGTTACAGCAAAAAGTAATATACTACTGTAATGCGTTACTCCCAACACTGATCTCCACCCTATCAAATTGACTTAGATTAGCTGTGATTTGCTCTCTGCAGATAGAGACAGATTCTTTGGCTTCCAGATACACTTCATCTCACCTTTCCGAGTATTATCGGTTCCATCGCGATATACTAAAGGTACACTGCCACCTTGTGGTGACCATGGGTGTCCAGTCCTTCTCTTGGAGGGCCAATATCCTGTAGAGTTTAGCTCCAACTAGCTCCAAAACACACTTTCTTGACAGTTCCTAGTGAGTCTGAAGACCTTGATTAGCTGATTCAGGTGTGTTTCATTGGGGTTGGAGCTAAACTCTGCAGGACAAACCAAGCACTTCCTTAAAACAACTTAGGGGTTTTCCCACATATATGTTCTGTTTGGGCACTTTGTTTTACACTTCCTTACATGCGGTTAAAGGTGCAGTGAAAGCTCCGGGCCGGTTTGCCCTTAAACCGCGGCAGCGCGCACAGTCTGAACCGGACTTTGGCTCCGGTCCAGAGACGAGATCGCACGGAGCGGATCATATGCAAGAGTCGGCATATATTAAACACTTTTAAAACTACACAGCCTCAGCATGATTATGATCACTATTTTGTTTTACTAAAAGTTTCATATTGAATCTAGGGGGTAAACTATTAGACTGTGACTGTCAAATGCGTCTTTACCGAGCTCAACGGCTCCCTCTGACCCGTGCAGATATAAACAAAACGCTATTAGCTCATTTAAAAAGGGGGCGGGGCTGCTCGATATGTCCCGCCCTGTCTTCCTGTTTCAGGCACTTCAGGGGACCTTTAAGCAAGACATTTAACTTTGTGTGATCCAGGGCACTCGTCCCTGTAAGTTCATGCTGCTTATGCCACTCTAGTGACATGGCATGGAGATTGTGGAACCTGATTCCACTCACGCTGGTCATGTAATGATATTCTTGGATTGTGTATAATAAGTAAATATCGGTTTGTTACATTAGCATGTAAACATAATCTGTGTCCTCTTTGTGACTTTTCCTGCAGTGCCTCCTAAACCAGCACACCTTCAGAGTCCGGTGACGGAAGTCTCCTTTCCTCTGGCTGCTGGAACATCACCCATCAATCCCAGCATGGAGAGGGGAGGAGTAGGAGGAGCATTAGGGAGGGGCCTAGTGTCCAACCTCATCAGTCGCTTTGAGGAGAACAGGTAAACTTGGATCAATATCTACCTCTCTTTTCTCTGTTCATGGATATGTAGATACTGACATTCTCTAACATAAGTTCTTTGATCTTGTTTGCTTTTGCAAAGGTATACCTTGAAAGCACGTCTGGCTGATGATCAGACATATATTCATATATTCTGCCCTTACTGTAGTTTAGTAGTACAGTTTGAGGAAGTTTGATTATAGTGTTTTCTCATTAGTACACTACTCTTGAAAAGTTTGGGTCAGTAAGAATTTTTTAAATGTTTTTGAAAGATGTCTCACCAAGGCTGCATTTATTTATTCAAAAATACAGTAAAAACAGTAATATTGTGAAATATTATTGCAATTTAAAGTAACTGTTTTTATGTATTTAAAAATCATTTATTCATGTGATGCATTTGCAAAGCTGAATTTTGAGCAGCCATTACTCCAGTCTTCAGTGTTACAGGATCCTGAAATTAGAAATCATTGTAATATGCTGATTTGATGCTCAAGAAACATTTCTTATTATTATCAATGAGTTTTTTGTGGAAACCGTGATACATTTTTTCAGCATTCTTGAATAGAAAGTTCAGAAGAGCAGCATTTATGACATAGAAATCTCTTGCAACATTATAAATGACTTTACTGTCACTTTTGATCAATTTAGTGCATCCTTGCTGAATAAAAGTATTCATTTCTGTATTGTTCGTACGATATAGAGAGAAATATTTTAAAATCAGCATCAACTGTGTAACGTGTTTAAATGACTGTAAAGAAATGTCTTCCCTGACATTACACAAGAAGATCAAAAAGCAGAAGCTAGTTTTACTCTAACGTTCTATTTGGTGTTTCTCAAGCATTGTGGAAAGAACTGGTTTTGTGTGAGACATTTTCTGTTGTGTGTGATAAAACTTCAATACAGGAGGTAAGACTGATTTATCAATTTATGTCTAGCCATCGTTTCTTCACTGTTAGCTCGGGCACAACTATTTTGAAAGTGCTTAAAGTGTAATTCAACAAAGTGCAATGATTTATACTTTTTCATTGCTCATGCCTTACTCTACAGTATGTTTTACTGCTGCCAACAGAGCTGTTCAGTCATTTGTAGGCCAATCTGGAAGGCTAATTCACCATGGCCTCCCTCTGGAATTTCTAATGGGTTTTTAAGAGTAAAATAAGATCTGTGGTTCCCATTAATTGAAGAGACTTTCATGTTGTGTTCTAAAACATAAATTACACACTGTCATACCTCAAACATGAATTTTTAAATTATTGAATGATTTAAAAATATAGGTTGCTAACAAGTTGCTAAATATTCAGTGCTCGTCTAATTTGCCAAGCACATAAACCCACATCCTTGTAGTAGTTATGTAGCTTATGTTTTTAAAGCATACAGCGCTTTCGAAATTTGAGACTGTATGTAATTGTTCTGTAGCAAAACAATTGTGAAAGTCTCTTCAATTAACATGAAATTCGCTATATACTATATTATTGGCAAAATAATTTTTTTTTGTGATTTATTATTAATACATTTAATTATTTATTAAACAATGGTGTCTTCTATCACATTGCTTTTGCTGCTGTTTTATGAAATAAGCCACTTGATGTAGTGCATTACTGTTGGTTACCATGGTTACATGGGTTTAAACACTAATAACTCCCCTTAACCATGATGAATTCAGTGTAAAGCATTTGTTTTTCTGCATAATACTCGATAACTTCATCTGCCATTACCATATGGCCAACGTAACAAAATGGACTGACCATTAACCTCAGTTCCTCTCAAATAAACCCCTGCGAGCCCTTATCCTGTTTTGCCTGCTGGTCTAGTGCCATTGTGTTGTGTGTGGGTCAGAATCTGTGCAGGAATTCATCCTGTAAGCTCTGGAGCAAAGTGAGAGCGCACGGGTTGATGGAGTAAACCGGGGTCTGATAACTCCTGCAGCTGTCTGGCCTGGGCCAAATACTTATGAATGCCGTGACCTCAGACAACTGCAGGGGGTTGGTTTACAACCTCATGGGAAAAAACAATGAAATCTATACCGCCCTGCTTGTGTGGTTTCACTTGATAGTTTAATTTTGTTTTCCAGAAATGCCTTTTTGTAACTGCATTTCATCATACCAAATTACAAAGACTTAGATTTTGTTCTTTGCACAGGACAGATTTGAAATGTTTTGAATCATGCACTGAACAAAATATTAAATAGCACATATTAATCCATCTCAGCGGTCCAGAGATCAACGGTATATTAATAGCAGTCTATAATCTGGGGTGTTCACTGTGGTGCTCTGTACCCTCAGATCCACATCTCCATTCTCTGTCTCACAGGAAACGCTATCTGATCTAGAGGGCAGGTGGGCCGTAGACAGGGAAACAGCTGGAGGTGCAGGATATCTGTGTGTGTGTGTGCGCATGAACCACAAAGCCTTATATTGTGGCTTAATTTGTTTGGTTTATGCACGCTTATGTGAAGTTTTGAATGGGTCATGTTTTTACAGTTTACTTATGTGTGTCTCACAGGAAACGCTATCTGATCTAGAGGGCAGGTGGGCCGTAGACAGGGAAACAGCTGGAGGTGCAGGATATCTGTGTGTGTGTGTGTGTGTGTGTGTGTGTGTGCGCATGAACCACAAAGCCTTATATTGTGGCTTAATTTTGTTCGGTTTATGCACGCTTATGTGAAGTTTTGAATGGGTCATGTTTTTACAGTTTACTTATGTAGAGTTTTGATGATTATGCACAATATATCAGTGATGCACAATATATCAGTGACCATATCGCCAATATTATCATTTTTTATATTAGTATTGGTCTGGATAAGAAGCGAATATTATCAAGATTTATTTTTTTTCTATATCATATTTTAAGCTAAACAATTATTAATCTTCTTTATTGTACATTATAATATTTTAATGCCTGATTTTACATGTAAAATGCTTATACAGAAACAAAAATAAGCTAAAACTGGGCTTTACAATTGAATGCTGTTTTTTATGTATAAAGTCTAAATATTATATCAGTTATGATATGATATAAAATATTTATTTTATTTTATGTATTTATATGAAATGAAAATATTTATTATTGGTATTGTCACAATTTCTAATTTGTGCATCTCTATTATCTATTGTTCATCAGTCAAAAAAAGTATTCTTATTACACGGCACTCTGGAATATTTTGATTGGTCAATCGCTATATGTGCCATGCTCTAGGATTTTGAGCCAGAAGTCACAATGAGGCATTTGTGGAGACTCGATTCTAAGAAAAAAACTTGTTTTATGTTATTTTTGAAGGAACAAAGTCTCAGCTTTCTAATTATATTAAAAGTTTGGTAACACTTTGCAATAAGTTTACATTTGTTAAAATTTAGTTAATTACATTAGTTAACATGAACTAACAATTAAAATAATTCTCAAGCATTTCTTATTCTTAATGTTAATTTTGACATTTACTAATAGATTAATAAAATTAAAAGTTGTATTCGTGCATAAAACTTAATATATAAAATATTTTTCTGATCAAAGTGGCTCAAATTGATGGAGCTGGTCTCATAGTAAAAATAATTTCAACTCAAATCAATATTTCATGTCCATTTATTTATTTATTTATTTAGTAAGCAGCCGTGTAATAAGTGGGATCCTGTCCAGTCATCCGGTCATTATCACAAAATAAACCCCTTCAGGGTGATAAAAGAATGACCAGACTGTCTGGATGGACTGTATATGATCTCTTACATATTTTATAGTTTGCTCCCACTGTTCCTGAAAGACCGTCTCACTCTCTTGAGTGTGTAAATGTGTGTTCTTGCATGTTGGTCTGTATTCTGAAGTAGGGCAGCTGTGTCTCATGGGACACTCTGCAGCCGCATTCTACCTCTCCTCACCCTCCCTGTTCCTCCCATCCTCCTCTTATCCTCTTCCTCCACTCCTCCTATGACCCGCACATTCACACGTCCCCTGCAAGCACACACATCGCCGTGGCCCCACAAGACAGAGGAAGTTTGTTCAACACTTCTTTTAATGGCATCACATTCACACAAACAACACATCTTTCTCGGCTTCTCTGCATCTTTCTCTTTCTGTTCACCAACTCTGTTAGTCTTAAAAGTAATTTTTTGGAGTTCTCTGACTCTAAAGAAGGTGACCTTCCTCTACTCTCTCTGTCTCTCTCTCTTGCTCACAGTCACACAGACAGTCGGAGGGAGGGCGCTCCTCTGAAGCAGGTCAGCAGATCTCCCAACTGCAGCCCGGCTCACAAAAACTACCAGAGACAGACGGAGCAGCCCACAGACTCCAGCTCTGCTGCGAACAGCCCACGTCATGCTCTCAAACCCCCCAATGGGGTTCTAACCCAAAAGAACAGAGAACAGGACTGGAATCAGGACATGGATGGAATTACGCACGACACAGTTCCGGTCATGAGGATAGACAGGCAGGGACTGCTGAATGGAGATGCGAGCGATGGGGCTAAGAGGGAAATTATGGACGAGGACTGTGCAGACCCGCCTCACGCTCACATAGAACAGGCCGAGGAGGAGAGGAAAGTGCCGGAGCAGCATGACGTTGTGATGAATAGCATCCCAGAACAGAAGGTAAGATGTGAGAGAATATTTTGTCGTATTCTGCAAAGATCCGCTCCAATGTTGTCTGTCTGTGTGAGTGTGAGTGTATTTATGGAGTCAGTAGTGACACTGACACACAGTTATTTGACACCTCAATGTGCTGTCTCATCCGCCAGATTTACATGCTGACGTTCACATTAGAGCCTGTTTTTTTTTTCTTTTTCTTTAACCTTTAGTCTTACAGGCCAGGCCTTCATTTCCTCTGAAGAAAACATTGCAGATGGATTAACGCTTTCAGTTTTGTTTTTTAAATCTCATAGATGTGGACTAAGTAGACTTACGTCTGATGACAGAATCTGTCATTATGGTACACATTATGGCACTCAAGGCCATTCTATATTGTGAGTAAATACGGCGCAGCCTTGAGTTTATTATTGCTTAAAAACAGCTGCTATATATTAACAATATGAATGAAATATATATTTTTATCAAGCAAATGAATTGTATTTAATGGCATCCTTCCACTAGATATGGGGTGCGCAACCTTTTGGGCATGAAGTGCCTTTTTTTTTTCTTCATTTTTCTGGTTAACCACTGTGCCTACCCACCAGCTCTGAATCTTAATGCAGAATCTTAAATATTTCGGAAGCATTTTTTCATAAATAGTTTTTTTAACTTTTCAAAATTTGTTTATTTTAAAGTTTAAATTAGACTTTGAATAACAGATCTTCAGTGTGGCCCTACTGAACACCACTGTATGTGAATGTTGTTGTTCACACAACACGTCATTGTGATTCGTGTGTGGAATATACCGACTTAAAAATAACCAGCATTTATAGCGGTAATTTATTTATTGCTAAGAGCAACAAATGCAGAATAAACTATAAGCTGTCATGCACTCAATCGCGTAGTGTGACTGAAGCTAAATGGATTTAACCTCTGCGAAAGCAAAGCGCAGCATTGATCTGAAGCGCCTTGTATGCGCAGTGCTAGCGCGAATGGTTTGCCGGATCCACGTGCATCTGTAGGCTAGCGCAGGTTAGTTCTCACACATAGTATTTATAGCTCCTAACAGGCTGTGTGACTATGAGGAATGATTACCTCAAGATGTACGTGGGAATGCAGTTTTCCCTATTGCTTGCGTGCCAGAGATTATCCCTCTGCGTGCCGATGTTGGCACGTGTGCCATTGGTTGCTGACCCACTGCACTAGATGATATAGTCTCTGATGTTTCCATTCAAAAGTTGAAATGTATGACTGAAATGTATGTTATGCTTTTAAAAAGTTAAAAACTTGCTTAAAAAATGCTTAAATTTTTTGTCATGTAGTCAAATAAATTGATAAATAAATGAAATATTTTGTTTGGAATGTATGAGATGGACTGGATAGTGATCGAAATACAGCCAGCAAGTGTCCAGCATTACACGTGAACTCTTTCAGTGGCATTTTAAAAGCATCCCAGCATGCACCTCCTGAAGTTGGTTAAGAGAATGTTCAAGGCTGGAATCTAAAAAAATAATGAACTCAAATATAAGACAGTTTCAGAATTGTTTAACATTTTAGGTCACTAAGTAGTTCCCATATTTCCATTATGAATTAAGTTTTTAATACTTTTTTTATTATTATTAATATTATTTTTAAAACTATATAAAATAGTCCAATACATAATTTCAATACATAATTTGTATTGAAATACATAATTTGCTTGATTCCATCAATACATAATTTGCTTGATTCCATTTGTGTTATTTCATAGTTTAGCTATTATTATTATCATTATCATTGGTCACTGCATAACAAAAGTGGACAAAATGGAAGTGGAATTATTTTGTAGTTTTAATTATTTTAAAGATTAATTAAATTTAGAAAATTTGAATTAGAATATGTTATTGTTTTACATATTTATTTTATTATTGTTAATAGTATTTGTTAAACATTTTTGGCTGCTACATAATTCACTTACCTCCATTTGTGTTATTTCATAGTTTTAATTTTTTAATATTATTTATATTATATATTATATATATATTATTGTTTTTAATTATTTATTTATCATTAATAATATCATTTGGTTAGCGTTTTTGGTCACTATATAATTTGCATACATCCATTTGAGTTATTTTATAGTTTTATTATTTTAATGGTATTAAATTTTAATTTAATTAAAATTATCTTTAATAAAATGTAAGGACTGATTTTCTGTGAATGTGAACATGCGTGAAGCTTCAAGAATACAGACCATCCATCCTCTGTCCACACCAGTCCCTCTTTGATTGGCTTAACTTGTTTCCTTTTAGCCATCCTTTCATTTCCTGTCCTCTGAAGAACGTTTCAACAATGAGCTTCTTTTGAATTGCAATCAGCCGTGCCAAAGGCTGGATGTATTGGAAGTTAGCTTGGTTTCTTTCATCAGCTAAGTGTTGGAGGGTGTTATTTATGTGAGCTGAGGTTGTAGACTCTGATAAGAAGAGAGAGACTATGTGTCTTCAAAGTGCTGACAGGCAGATAGCAGCACTGTTTGTGGGCAGTGTACATCAGGAAGTTCCTTTAACAGACCACAGCGTGTGTATGCCAGTAGATGTTCATTTGTGTATGGGTGTGATAGAGAGAAAGAAGGGGGGAAATGTTATGGCGAGGTGAGGAATGTAGGTGGAGTGGGAGTCAACCTCTGAATTGGCTTTGCCCTTGACCCTTACATTCAGAGCTCTGTTTCCCTTCAGCCATGTGGACTGCTGTGCTTAGCTGGGTGTCACACCAAAGGACATCTGCAGAGTTAGTTCCCTCTCAGCAAAATCCAACAAAAATGACTTGTATAATTTAAGTTAAAACGAGCCCAAAGCTCAGAATTTTAGACAATCTGAATTATTTATGATGATATGAACTTTTGTCAAGTAAAATGTGAATTTGGTCCGCTTTTCATTTTAAAGGGTGAATAGAGGTCATATTCCTCCCCAAAAATATAAGGAAAAAATTAGAATTTATATTTTGCTAAGAGATCATTATTTTCATTGTCATTTATGCATTGCGAACAAAATAAATCATACTACTATTTGTAGTAATGCTTTTATTTTTACTGTTTGTATTTAAAAAAAAATTGTCATAAATATTTTATGCACAATATAGTTGTTGTTTTTTTAATATTGGTGTTAAATATGACATTATTAACCATTATAGATCTTTAAACATCAACATTTTCATGAAACATCAGGCCAAAGAAACATAAAAAAATTATGTTGATTTGCATCCGATAAAGTATTCATGTTAATATTCAACAACGTTTGTTTAGGAAACCAATGAGCAGAAACTCTTCAAGATAGCAAATGAACTTCTGCAGACAGAGAAGGCTTATGTTGCACGACTCAACTTACTAGATAAGGTAAGTGCTCATTATGTTTTTTCATGAGGGTATGCATACATTTTTTGCTTTATTCATAGACTGACCAAACTTTTGCGAGACCCTGAGTGGGAAACCAGTACTGTTCAGTTAAAGATAGTAGATCATACATCATCTAATTCTGGCTCTGCAGGTGTTTTATGCCAAGCTGATAGAAGAAGCCAGAAAAGACACGTTCACCATGGATGTGGTGAAAAACATCTTTTCCAACATCTCTTCCATTCATACCTTCCACAGCCAGTTCCTTCTGCCTGACCTGGAAAAACGCATGGGAGAATGGTAAGACATTCCCACTCTCTCTTCGCAGACATCGTTTTTGCTTTAATCAGTAGGAATATGGTCTTAATGCTCTGTGATTTTTCCTCAAGGACGTCAACACCTCGCATTGGGGACATCCTACAGAAACTCACTCCCTTTCTGAAGATGTACGCTGAATATGTGAGGAACTTTGATCATGCCATGGATCTGCTGAAGCAATGGACAGATCGATCGCCTCCATTTAAAGCCATCATTCTGGAAATCCAGGTGATCATTGATGTATATAGTCTTAAACTGCAGGTTATTACTCTCGAACACGAGTCTTTTTCAATAGCCAGCTTTAAAAATATATATTTTTAAAACTCTAAATTTAAAAAAAATAAAAAAAACGGAACATTTTGATTATTAATTAACAAGGATGTTGGTAGATTTTAATACTGATTTAAGGGAGAACTACCTCAGATAATTGAAAAATAGCCAAATTACAGATGATTTAATCAGTCTGGCAGATATTGCTTTACTCTTTACTCTTTCTCTCTCTTTTACTCTTTTTTTTGTTTTTGCCTTCTTTAGTGTTTGTAGATTTATGTGTGTATATTTGTGTGCTTAGAGTCAAGAAGCATGTGGCAGTCTGTCGCTGCAGCACCACATGTTGGAGCCTGTTCAGAGAGTGCCACGATACGAGATGCTGCTCAAAGACTATCTGAAGAAACTTCCTCAGGATCACATAGACCGGCGGGATGCTGAAAGTGAGTTCAGGAGTGAGCAGATTGCTAAACCCCAATTTAAACATGACCTTTTCTAAATGTAAAATCCTTGTCTTTGCAGAGTCTTTAGAGATTATTGCCATGGCTGCCACTCATTCCAACACCGCCATTAGGAAAACAGTGAGTGTTTTTCCTCTGCTGTACAACTGAATCTCTAGATTACGTCGTAACAATCCTTTTTAAAAGAGTCGGTTCAGTCACTTACTCAATAACTCTGACTCTTGTTTCATCTTCAAAAAGTGTTTAAAAAAAATGTATATTTAAGATTGTCTTGTGGTCTTTCTCTTTATACTGTCTTCTGTCCCTCAGGAAAACCTTAAGAAATTGCTGGAGATTTATGAGATGCTGGGAGAGGAAGAGGACATTGTGAACCCCTCAAATGAGTTAATAAAGGAGGGTCATATTCTAAAACTGGCAGCCAGAAACACTTCAGCCATGGACAGATATCTCTTCCTGGTAAGGACAAGTAACTGTTGTCCATGCTGGCGATCATTTTAACCATTGATGAGTTACTATGAGTTTAGTAGCATTTGGCAATTTATGATCTTAAAGTGCCCCTATTATGGGTTATGAAAGGTTCATATTTTGGTTTTGGGAGTCCCCAACAACAGGTTGATATGCATGCAAGGTCAAAAAACACTTGTCTTATAATATGCATTTATTTTTAACTTACTTGCTCAACAACCCCCAAACGATTCGTTTAACTATTCATTTTTCCAAACCCCTCCTTTGCGTGCCGCTAATCGGCGGTGATTGGTCCTATTGGTCTCATTTTCATTTCATCATGCCTGTAATGCCTGATAAAGCAGCGTTTGTGAGCACAGTGCTGCTTTGTTTACAGCCGTTATCCCGGCTTGGGATTCGTTTTAAAAACGACTCGTTTCAATGATTCAGAGTCGACTCTTTCTTTTGAGAGACAATAACTTTATACACGGTGCACTTTCAGATTTAAAACTTTGCAGGATGTTTTCATTCA
>NW_015628726.1:1352442-1353729 GCF_001515625.1 Sinocyclocheilus rhinocerous | reverse complement strand
TAGAGCTGTGTTACACACTGCATGAAAGGTAATTTTCAAAAATCCATAATAGGGGCACTTTAAATCTATTTTAACGTCTTCCCACAGTTCAACAACATGCTGCTGTACTGCGTTCCCAAGTTTAGCTTGGTGGGACAGAAGTTTACGGTTCGCACACGTATCGGGATTGAAGGCATGAAGGTGATGGAGACGTACAATGAGGATTATCCTCACACCTTTCAGGTTTCCGGAAAGGAACGGACACTGGAGCTGCAGGCCAGGTACAGACCGGAGCATCTTTTAGAAGTGCTGGCATTTATAATGCATGCTGTATATCATTCAGTATAGGTGGTTTTTAATGGTTGCCTTAGGGTTAATGGTTTTAATCGTTGCCTTATTACAGCTCTGAACAGGATAAAGAAAGCTGGATAAAGGTAAAAATGCAATATCCGCTGTTACTTGCTGATTATTATCAAGTCATTGGAAGTCCATTTTTAAAATCGGCTTCATTTGTGTTTTAGGCATTCCAGGAAACGATACACATCTCTCTCCAGAAAAATGAGACCTTTAAGTCAGCATTCAAAGATGTGGAGGAAGTAACGGTCAGTATGTCTTCTTAGAAGTGTAATAAAATAAGAGAATATGTAAAATATTGAATTATTTAAATTAGGGATGCACCAATACCACTTTTTCCAGTACTCGCCCGATACCGATACTTTTATTTTTGGTACTTGCCGATACAGAGTACCGATACCGATATTTTAATTGCATTTGTACATTTTTTAAATATTGGGTACAGAAACCAAAAGGGTATGTATAATGTTAGTTGGTTAACTTCATTTATCAAATAGATACAGTCAAACCAAAATCTATTTAGACACCTTCATCTTTTCTCACATTATCACAGTTTATTCGCTATAGTTTAGAAAATGGTAATAAAATATGACAAGAACTCAGAAGCTACACTGTTTCAGAACAAATTCATCTTGATAATGCTACATAATTTTGATAGAAAGGTATGTAACAGATTACAATCAACCAAAATAATTCAGACAGCTGTTAGTATGACAGTATTTACACAACTATCAATACTTAGTCGGGCAACCCTTAGCCTTAATGACAGCATATAGTCTCCTGGGCATGCTGTCAACCAGGTTCATGCAAACCTGAACTTTTTTTCCCAGACTCGGTCTGAATAATTTTTGGACACAAATTTGTATACATTTTACTGGTAGTCCACTGTATGAAGAATTTTTGGGTATGATTTGTCACAGTTTACTTTATTTTGCCATCCTCACTTACATAAAT
>NW_015628726.1:1349220-1351763 GCF_001515625.1 Sinocyclocheilus rhinocerous | reverse complement strand
ACGAGTACGAGTACGAGTACAGGAGACCAGTATCGGGCCCGATACCGATACCAGTATCGGTATCGGTGCATCCCTAATTTAAATTAAAACAAATAAAAACAATTAAATGACAAGTATTCGTCGGAAGGAGGGACTTTGTAGAAAACGAAGCGTTTGAGAGAGGCGGGGCATAGAGGACCTACAATAATGTACAGTATTTGAAAAATAATGTGTTTTTTGAACATTAAAGCATGTCAACATATTCTGTTACACCAAATACACAAACTAATGATCTTTAAAAAAGCATCATATGACCCCTTTAAATTGTTCAAGTTAATAATTAAATTAAAATGATTCAATTATTTAAATCAATTAAATATTTAAATATTATTTAAATGAATAACATTGAAGACAGTGAAATGGAATAAGACAGAAAATTTGTCAGGTAAATTTTAATTTCATGCCAACTTTACATTTATTTTTCAGCTATTAAAAACACTATTATTTAGTTTTTAAATTATTTAAATTAATAATTAATTTAAATTTATTCAATTATTTAAATGAATAAATCCATTTAAATTATTTATATTAATTAATTTAGCCATTGTATTATGTCTCAATTCTAGAAAGAAGTACTATGAATGATAATGCTACTGTTATTAGATGTTTCAGTCTTATTGTATAAGGCAGAAGGTCATGTCTAGTGTATATGTACTTATGTATGCATATAATGCACATATTCTTAGGAGTATAGAGTCATAGTAGTCCAGATTTGTCTATAATCATGTCTATATTTCTGTGTAGGATCTTAAGATATCAGAGCTGGGTAAAAGAGCCCCTCGCTGGATCCGAGACAATGAGGTGACCATGTGCATGAAGTGCAAAGAGTCCTTTAATGCCATCACACGCAGGAGACATCACTGTCGGGCCTGTGGATACGTAAGCGGCAGCAAAGCAAAAACATTTTGTTTAGTTTTTTCAAAGTTTTAAATCGCTTTTCGTGTGCTGAAATGTCTGTTTCATTCAGGTGGTCTGCTGGAAGTGTTCAGACTACAAAGCCACTCTGGAATATGAAGGGAATAAGATGAACAAGGTGTGCAAAGACTGTTTCTGCATCCTGACAGGCCATATAGACAGTGAGGAGAGGGAGGGCAAGAAGAAGGGCATTCTAGAGGTGAGTTCAGGATCATGTGACCTGAGGTTAGAACTGCATTCTGTAATGTATCAATTACCACACACTGTTCTGTCAGAAAACAGGACATCATATAACCTTTATATATATATATATATACATATATGCAGTTACGGAAGAAAATGCGACGTCCACGAACTGTTGTGGTGAATTCGTCAGCGGTAAGATCGGTCGGTAACACTTTATAATAACTTGCAATAACCAGTCATTAACAAACATTCAGTATTGCTTAACAGATCAGCAGTTGATGTATATTCAGGAATATGTATGAAAATACAAACACAAGTTTCATTTCTAACAAATTGACTTGAATTAATGATCTGTTTAGCTTAATATTATTAATAAGGCTTATTATAAAGTGTTACCACTGGTACCCTTATGTTTTAATGTTCTGGTTTGGTAACACTTTAGAAGAGAGAACAAAGCAACAAAGCTGATTATGCAAATCATTTTAAAAATACATTTGTGAAGTAATAGTTTTGCTTGTTCCCTGTTCTAAATTGTCACTGTGCATCATGGAAGTAAACTGACTCTTGATTAAATGCTCTTACTTATCATAATTACCTAAAAACTGAAACTTACCCTTTTCTTTGGCTTTCTTTTTGTTTTACTCACTTTCAGTGAATGTCAGATTCATATTTCACATCAAAATTACAATAAAAAATAGTAAATTACAGTTTGCATAAATTAAATGAAGCCTTGTTATTGAATCCAGATATTTTACTTTTTAGTTGTTGTTTTTTTTGTCAGTTATTGTTATTTGTCATTAACAGGATGATTGTCATTACAATATTATTTGATTAGTTATTTGATTATTGAAATAAGCAGTCTAACAAATACTTTAATGATGCATACATACTTTACAATAGTTAACCATATATAATATACATTAGGGCAATACTTGGACCATTTTTTCCCCCATGTTTATTTAAGCATAATATTTTCTTGTTTCTCATTTCTGGAATGTGTCTGGATGTTTTACTATTGAGTTTTTAATTTTTATCTGAATACTGAAATTGTAAATGAATCAGAAATAAGTTAAATTATGATAAAACCAATATATAATGAAGATATTTTGTATATATATATATATATATATACAAACACACACATATATATATATAAACGTGTATATATATATATATATGTATAAACGTGTGTGTATATATATATATATATATATATATATATGTATGTATGTATATCCTTAGGATTCTTTGGAAAAAGAATTTATTTTCGTGTTGAAGTGAAATATGACCCAGACAGGCTTGACAGGCTTCATGAAATTCACGCTGTCATCTCATACAGGAATGATGAAGCATTTATACTAATGTGCTAAACTTCACTTCTTCTTCCTCACAGGTTGAAGCTG
>NW_015628726.1:1339649-1347711 GCF_001515625.1 Sinocyclocheilus rhinocerous | reverse complement strand
AAATTTACACTGTTATACAAGCTGTACACTCACTACTTTACATTGTAGCAAAGTGTCATTTCTTCAGTGTTGTCACATGAAAAGATATAATAAAATATTTACAAAAATGTGAGGGGTGTACTCACTTCTATTATATATATATATATAATTTTATATTTTTTTATTTTTTTATTTTTTTGTTAGGCTTAATATTCTTTAAAAAAAACTTCTTCTTTTTTTTCTTCATTTTCATGTTGAAGTGAAATATGACCCAGACTGGCTTGACAGGCTTCTGCTTGACAGGCTTCATGAAATTCATGCTGTCATCTCACACAGGAGTGATAAAGCATTCACACTACTGTGCTAAACTTCACTTCTTCTCCCTCACAGATTGAAGCTGCTCAGTTCTCGGGCAACAGTATCATGTGTGGCTTCCTGCAGTACTGCGAGAAGAACAAGCCCTGGCAGAAAGTCTGGTGTGTCATTCCTCAAAAGGAAGCTCTAGTTCTCTACTTGTACGGAGCACCTCAGGTCAGTGCACTTTTTTCTTATTTCTGTTCCTGCACAGCACTTCCCTTTACTAAACAAAGATTTACTGTCCTCACAGGATGTCAAGGCCCAGTCCACGATTCCTCTGCTCGGCTACCTGGTGGAGGACAGCCCAAGACCCACCGACCCTCCCGTGAGCTTCAGACTATCTCAGTCTAAATCAGTCCACAGCTTTGCAGCAGAAAGCGAGGAACTGAAACAGCGCTGGCTCAAAGTGATCCATATGGCGGTGACAGGAGAGGTACCAAAACCGCCTGAAGACAACCATTCTACGGAAATCACCCAAGAGCCGAGCTCTAACGGCGTCTGAGCAAAGAGAGCAAACTCTTGTTGAAGATTTTAGTACTGACGTGGCAATGCTGTCGGTAAGAAAAGTGTTGACGCTCCCGCTTGCTGCGCCATCTCTGCTGGTCCAGTTGTCCTGAAGATCCATTTGGATTTGAACACATCCAGAATACGGGGCTTTAAAGCACATGGATATCAGCTTCATCCTTACCTGACAGATTTGAAGTTCACAAAGGATGCAGACGGAGCACATGTGAAGAGTACATGGAGAAACAGACATGCTATTCCATCATCACACTATACTACAGCTGACGCAGCACTGTTTTAAGCCTAATGTAAAAATTGTACAAATCAGAACATTTACATGTTGTATGTATAGTATATTGAGGCAAAAATCCAGATGTGTTGACACCATTGTAAAAAAAAAATATGATTTGTATATGCAGGACAAGATTGCAATTTACTGCAAATATAAATTGCATTCAGATGCAAAATGCTCTGCATGCAATAGAAGCTCCTTCATTATGGCCAGCAGACATGGTGTGTTATCACAGTTGTTGATCCTAGGTTGAGTTGCAGCGGTATATCATGGTATTAAAATTCACGATTGAATCTCAGCTGCGCATGCGTGACACATACAGAAGCGTGAAAGAGATCTTCACCAAACTTGTAGCGCAATGACTTGTGTCTGATAAGAAACAAAGTCTCAGCTTTCAAATTCTGTCAGTTTTATCAGGAAACCCAAATAATAAATGCTGTTTTGGCGCTCTTTAATATGTGACAGATCGTTGTATGTGTAACGTTAGTTAAAGCGGCAGCGCGCGTTCCCGATCATCTCTTCTTCTTTACTACTACGAAATAAACGTGAATGAACATCAGAAGGCATGGTGAAAGATTTAGAAAAAACTAACGTTACTTGAAATGTATTAGCTCTCATTTAATCGCCCAACCGGTGTTTTAACCGCGAAAAGAAGTCAGTGAAACAACTTGTGAATATCATGTGAGAGAACATTACATTTACCTCAGGAAATTTTGATAGTTAGCTAGACCAAAGGACCTTAACCTGTTAATAATAATTTATGCATGTTTTTATGAAAACTATCTTATGTGCAATTTAAATGTTTGTATACAATTTAGTTTTGCGTGAGTAGCCTATAGCAACTAAATTAGTCTCTGTCCTTAATTTTACTCTTTAATATTGTTTCCAATGAGAGGGTTTCCATGTTTAGCTTACAGCATTAGTTTGAAGAATTTTTACCTTAAGAAAAATTGATGTGCAGCTAAAATATATTCAAATACCGTATACCTTGACGGCAAAATATCATACCGTTGCAACCCCCCTAGGACAGTATTAACCAATCCTAACCACTAGCGGCAGTCCAGGACCACCAAGGATGCAGATCTAGGAACATGTCTCTTATGTGGAATGTAATCAAGTGAGCTTCAACGCCACCTTCTGGTTTGCAGTGCCTCAACACATCCGATATCAATCTTTTGAAAGATTTAAAAGTCTGCTGTACCTCGGATTAGTTCCCGAAACGGAACAACAGCAGTCGAGACCATGTGAATAATGTTTCACTCACAATAAGCTGTTTCACGTTTCCTCATTTAAAAGCACATTCAAATCAAACAGGAACAAAATTGTGACTTTGGTGTCAGTAGCTCAGCAGCCAACCCCCAGACTTCCATTGAATTATCAGAGATGGAGTGTGTGATTTATCAGCTCTCTAATCATGGTAATAGATCCAGTATTTAGTGGTAAAACTGGTTGTAAATCAAATTTGTGTGGTGGTTTCTGTAATGGACCTTTATTCGTAGGCAGTCAGTTGACCAATGGAGGTGGTTTTGTTCTGTTTATCTACTGTGAGCAGCACAATCACACTCAGAAGGCCCACTGGAGCAGGGACATGTATATATTCTTTAAATATTGTAATTATAATTTTATTATTTAAAAATAATTTATAGCAGAGATGCATGATTTTACATAGCACAAAATTACATTTTCAGTCTCTCAGTGTAGATTGGACCATTTATTCATCCCTTTGTATTTAAGAAATAAGCATGTTCATTTCTTTCTTTCAGACTTACATCTGCAGTCTAGAGCTGCATATTCCTAACATTAATGGGAATTCATTTGGCTTGACTTTTATTTAAAAAGAAAAGAAACCACTATTTGGTTTGATGTTTCTGGGAAACTGCCGTGTGGTAACAATAAACAATTTAAAAGCTACTTGACCTTGAAACATATCACAGCTAAGAATTGTCATATTATTGTCCTTGTCAACCAGTTGTTGATTCCAGTCCATATTTTCAGAATGGGACGTGCCTATGACTTTTATAAATGTAGTTACACATTTTTACAGGCAAACTACGGAAGCAACTAGGTCGGTATATTGAACGTGAGTTTCTGTATTAAAACATGGATGTATGCTCATTGTTGCCATTCGAAAGAATCCTTACCATGCAATCTGAATGTAGTCTGCTAGTTATCTCTCTCTCCCAGAATCTCTTGCACAGTAAAGCTACATCAGCTCTCAAAACCGAGACAGAACCTGTTTTATACGTACAAATGAAACTGAAGATAACACACTTTACTGCCTTCTATAAAGTGTACCTTGTAAAATAAAACAAGATTATTCTGCAATGGATTTGTGCCTCTGTTCTTGACTATGCAAATCAACAGAAACAAAAACTGCTTTATTTGCTCAAGCAACTGTACTTAGCATCCTGATTCATAAAAAATCACTGTCTGTTTAGAAAACCATTTATTTACGACATTAGAAAAAAGCAGCTATCCAATCTTCAGAGCAAGAAAATGTAATGTGTTGATTGATAGTAATCAAAACTGCAAAAAGCAATTATTTGCTTCCTAATACAAAAGAGTAATGTTTTGCACTATTTTGAGGGAATATACATGTATGTGAGGGTTCAGCCTTTGGCGTGATGCACTAGGCCTCGGATCCTGCGCGTCAGGGCCTGGATGAAGGTGTGACGGGAGCGGGTTTTGCTATACAGACCCTCCACCTCCAGCAGCTTCCTCTGTAATGGCTCATTGAAGCTGTTCGCCACGTCACTCTGCAACTAAACGCACAGAGAAGTGTCAAAAACAAGATTTTTTTGATATTTTTGAAAGAAGTCTCTTGTAATTTATTCCTGAGAACTGAATTTTCAACATCATTACTTCAGTCTTCAGTGTCACACAATCCTTCAGAAATCATTCTAATATATCAATCTCATATATGGTGTTCTCATTATATGGTGTTCTCATGTGCTGCCGATTATTTTTATTTTTATTTTTTTTGTGTGTGGGAACCATGATAAATTTTTTCAGGATTTTTTGATAAATACAACATTCAAAAGAACAGCATTTATGAATTGGAAATCTTCTGTACCATTATAAATGTCTTTACTGTCACATTTGATTAATTTAATGCATTCTTGCTGAATAAAAGTATTAATTTCTTTAAAAAAAGAAAGAAAGAAAGAAAGAAAGAAAGAAAAAGACCCCAAATGCTTAGCAATATAAAAAGGAAACATGGGGGGAAAAGAACATGAAGCAAAGCAAAAAAGAAAAGAGAAATGTACCTGTTCAAGATCCTGCTGGCTCACTCTTAACACACTTAAACCTCTGCTGCCACTAGGATCTACACAGAAAGCAACTAATGAGTCTCTCATGCAGTTAAAAACAACCCAAAACTGATTGAGCTTTGAAGAAGACTAGATCGAAAGACAGCTGACCTCTGTAACCTGGCAGAAGCGAGTCTTTGGGGTCAGTGGGAGTGCAGTACAGCAAGTAGAACTCTAGATGGCGCCAAATCACAAACAGGCATGTCTCGATGATATCTTCAGAGAAATGTCAAGAAAAAACATGCAACTGTTTCCAACATTCCAAGTGTCAGATTGCAATTGTCAAAAAAGGAAACAGAATAAAAAGTCAAAAGTTATTCTGAAAAGCTAACTGGATCATCTCTTGATTTCTCAGGCAGTCTTTGTGTTAGGATACAGGAGCAGAGGGCAAGAAGTTTGGCTCGATTGTTGACCAGCAGGACGAGTCGGCGCTTGCCAAGCACGTTTCTCTGCACTGATGGGATCTTTTCCACTCCACCAGAACCAGACACCAGACCCTGGCACAGCTTTGCACACAAACAGACATATTAAACATCCTAAATTTGAACATTTGAATCAAACAAGCACATTTTAGGCACTACTACATCAGCGTCTGTCTTTGCAGATATACCTCCTTCAGTTCCTCAGGGGGAAGCTGCTCCACTCGCTCCAGCTTGTTCAGGCTCTGTCTGTGGCTGTCATGATATCGGAAGAAGTCAGTGGCGCTGTTCTTCAGCAGGAGCAGAACCAATCCCAGACTGGGCACCCGTGCAGAGGGAACGGCCACATCTGTTACAACATGATCACGTAGAGAGAGAGAAAAAAAAAAGCACAGTTAGGTTACAGAAGCCAGACAGTGTTTTCTCAACACAAACAGGCGTTAGACAAACACAAAAACTGACCTGCTGGCTCACTTGCTGACGGGCTGAACAGGCAGAGAGAGAACTGGGCTTCGGCTGAGCTCTGCAGCAGTAGCGTCTGGCAGTACTCCATTATATTGGCACAAATCTGAGAAATCACAAGATACATATATCAGTGAAACAAGGCTGGAATACACTACTCAACTTCTGCTCAGATTTGTGCACTGATCTGCAGTCTAGTGGAGTTGACAGTAGTTGCCAAAAATCACTGCCTGTCTCCAAATTTTGAGCAGTCAAACTTAAGATGGTAACACCTGTTGCATGGAAACCTCCATTTCCTCTCTCTTTTCTGCAAGGTCGCCTGGTGAGACGGTCTCCTCGATCTGCTTCAGGTAGCGAGCGCGATCGGTTCCCACCAGCCGCACCAGCAGAGACAACGACTGACGCTGAAGGAGGGAGAAAGAAGAAACATCACTCATTTTGTAAACTTAATACATTAACTTACATTTACAGAATTTTCAGCTTTTAAAATGCAATTGACAGTACTGATGTCATCATAATGAACTGTGATTAGTCTGTTGTCTTTCGTTAAACCATTTATAGTGACCGAACTAGGGATGTTCATTTCGGTTATTTTTCCTAACCGACAACCGACGCTTGTTAACCGATTGTTAACCATTAACCGACAACATTATTTTAAATTAGAATTGAATTAAATTTGAAAGGATAAGTGTCTGTGACCCGTTAAAAAATGTGATTTTATGCAAATCATTTTGTTTTAGGTGGATATTGGAACGCGAGTGAAGTAGGCTACATAATAAATAATAATTTGCCATTCAAATACATCGCGAATACGGAAACATTTGATTTTGTGTGGAATGAGAGACCCAACGTTGGTTCCAGTTTCGTTTTAGACTAAATGAATTCGTTTTGGCTTGTCGTTTAAATAGCTATAGCTTCTTATATATTTAATTCTTGTTCTTTTCTAAACACCGATACCGATAATCATAAAAATGCTTAATATCGGCGCCGATAATCAGTCGACCCCTAGTGTTTATTATAATGTTTGTAAACATTTCACGTCGCCATTAGGCATTTCTGAATGAAATAAAAATGCGACTTATACGCGACTTATGTTTTTTCCCCCCCTAAAAAACTATTTTTTTTATACGCGTTGCGTATTTTAAACATGCAGCAAACCTTTTTAAATATTTTGATAAATTACTGAAAAAATAAATAATTAAATTACTTTTTAAACCGTTTAACTGATTGTATTAATCGGTCAAAAACCTTACGGTCGGTTAACCGGTTAAATGGTTCAAATGAACATCCCTAGACCGAACTACTCTTTTTTTTATTTTATTTTTTTTATTCTTTTTAAAGATAAGCTTTTGAAGACTTTTTTCTATATTTTACCTGGAATCTGCCGATGTGTCCCTGTAACTCCATCAGGGCGGCACTGTTGATTTCCTGTCCCATCTCAAGGGCTCCTGAAACATAACAAAAAATAGAGATACACAGCATTAGTCATCCATCAGTGTTATAGAGCATCTGTAGAGGCAGCTGTGCTGTTTCTGTACCTGGCAGTGCGGTCTTGCTGATGATGGCAGTGAGGAGAGAGAGCTCCTGTAAAGCGCCCATACTCATATCCTGACCATGCAGGATGGAAACTACTCTTTTTTTTATTTTATTTTTTTTATTCTTTTTAAAGATAAGCTTTTGAAGACTTTTTTCTATATTTTACCTGGAATCTGCCGATGTGTCCCTGTAACTCCATCAGGGCGGCACTGTTGATTTCCTGTCCCATCTCAAGGGCTCCTGAAACATAACAAAAAATAGAGATACACAGCATTAGTCATCCATCAGTGTTATAGAGCATCTGTAGAGGCAGCTGTGCTGTTTCTGTACCTGGCAGTGCGGTCTTGCTGATGATGGCAGTGAGGAGAGAGAGCTCCTGTAAAGCGCCCATACTCATATCCTGACCATGCAGGATTGACTGAATGACATCAGAGTGAACGATGAGCCACTGCAGCACCTACAAACCAACACACACACATTACTTCACATCAATTGTATGTTTATGTCTATTGTCTAAAATAAATATATTGATTTTATTTATAATATAATATAATATAATATATAATAATGAGATTACTTCAGAACATGTAAGTATTCTTTTAGTTTTAGTGGATTTTTCAATTAAACATTTTTTATAGATTTTAAAAATATTTTAAAAAGTTGATAAGTCAAAAAGATTTTTTTTGCAATCACAGAAATAAATACCATGTTAAAATACATTCAAATAGAAAATAATTATTTCCAATTGTAATATTTCACAATAAGAATGTATTTTTGATCAAATAATTGCAGCTTTGATGAGCACAAGAGACTTTGAAAAACATTAAAAAACCTCACCAAACCCAAAACTTCTAAACAATAGTGTAAAGAAACTTACTTTACCTATGTCCCAATACTGATATACTTAAGTATGCAGTTAGATGTAGTACAGTACTACAGGGGCGTAGATTACGCGGGGGACGTGTCCCCCCCACTTTTAATATCACGTACATTCGTCCCCCGCACTTTTCGGGCAAGTGTGTTCGCATAGAGGTTTTCAAGAGCCGGTGTGAATAAATATAGATTTAAATTCAAAGAGACAGGATAGTCTGTGCATGATCTGATGTTTTATTCGGACCCAGAATAAGGCGAGATGAACATCACGGAGCGCTAAACATTCCGTGCAGTGTGTGTTTCATTCATACTCGTAGCCGGAGGGCGCTCTC
>NW_015628726.1:1327982-1339282 GCF_001515625.1 Sinocyclocheilus rhinocerous | reverse complement strand
ATGAGGAAAAAAAATTAACTTAAATGATTTTAGCAAATGGCTGCAATATAACAAAGAGTAAAAAATATAAGGGGGTCTGAATACTTTCCGTACCCACTGTATATATATATATATATATAACATTTCTGTCCCCCTCACTTCTGAAATGATGGCTACGCCCCTGCAGTACTACATACAAGTACGTACTTTCCTCATAACAAGCTTAACTCGCTTAGCATATAGCAGAAATTTGTGAATTTTGATTCAGCCCGTTTCAGAGGAAGCATTTTATGGATATTTAAGTACCTGTGCCACCCCCTGCTGGTGATGCGTGGTGGTGGAGGTCAAGATGACCTGCATCAGTCTGAGGGTAGGCAGCAGGATCTGTCTGTATCGCTCTAGAGGACTAGGAATAAACCCTGATGGATCTCTCTGCCCAAACACTCTGGAAGAGAGATACAGAGAGTAAGATGACCTCAGTGAAAGACATTTGTTCATCTATAATTTAGTCTCTAGATTATAGAGTACAGACCTGAGCGCGTCATTCTGAGGGAGCATGTGAAACACCTGACACTCCACCAGCTGACCGACCAGCCCACAGCGCAGGAGCTCCATTGCACCCTGTGCGGTCTTAGCCACACGGGTCAGCAGCGCCATTTTGGACTCATAGATGTATAGTGGTTTGAGCAGTGGAGGCTGAGGTGTGAGCAGAGTTTGCAGGGCAGCATCGTCCTGTCTCAAGCTCTCAACCAGCACACGCAGGTACCCGCTGTTACACAGGTACACCAGCCACTGGCACTGTCTGTCTATAGACAGCACCCTGTCCAACACAGCCAGAGCCAGCATCTGAAAAAGAGATGATGTCCTCAACTCAACTCACTAGCCATTTGGTGGTGTTATTGTAATATCTCATTTCTTAATAACTCAGTAAGATGCTGTTGAATCGTTTGCTCTTACCCTGCCAATCTCATGGCCGTCACAAGCATCTCTGCACACTACCTCCATGAGTGCAGTGCCGTAGCTCTCGATGATGGCCAGGTTCTCTCTCTGCAGCTTGGAGAAACAATCTTCAGGAGCAGTCAAACGCTCCCACATGGAGGTACCTGTAAATTCATTATTATAATATTTGCATATATTATTTTTATATATTAGTATATATTACATAATATCATTATGAACAGTGTTTAAAGCCTACATGCTTTTCAAAGGCAGATGTTGTGAACGATTACTCCTTACAAGAATTACATAAGACTCCAATATCACATAGCATTTTGATGTTGAAAAAAAAAAAACTTGGTATACTCAATTTACTAAAAATGTATTAAAATTAAATAATATAAATTAATAAATATAATTGTTATAAATTACATATATACAATTATATTTATATATGATACAATTATTTTATATATATAATATAACAAATATATAATATTAAATATTATATGCACTCAAATGATATTTTTTATATGTATATTTTATTTTAGATATTTATTATATAAATATTATAATCCTAAATATTATATGCAATCAAATAGTAAAATATTGTTAAACATTGTAAAACCTTTGCTTTATCATATCTTTGTTTCTATACCTGTCTGCAGTGTCTCTGGCTCCTCAGGTTTCTGGGCAATTTGCAGGTAGTAGAGCAGAGCGCCATAAAGGTGAGCCCGTAGACGTTGGAAACCTCCACCTTGATGTAAACAAATACCAGAGTAAAACAAGAAGTTTAACCTCTAACATGGTGGAATTAATTTACCCATGTTAGCTGATTAGTCAACCCTGAAAATGCAACCCTTCTAACCTGTGCACAAGGTAAAATCCAGTAGCTTCCTCAGGATGAGGTGGAGGGCGGAGTTAGCGATTGAAGCAAATCCTGATCCAGATCCACCCTCTGGCCCCGCCCCCTGCTGCTCAGACAGCACTGATTGGCTGAGGTGTGCTGTTAATGTGAAGACCGCCCCGGCTACAATTGGCATCAATTCACCAGCAGCATCCTCTGATAACACCTACAGGAAAGAGAGAAGCAAGTCAGACATCCTCATTTGTAAGTCGCTTTGGATAAAAGTGTCTGCTAAATGCAAAAACAGACACACTTCCTCTCCATTAGTTTTCCTACCTTGTCGTGCAGATCCAGCAGCAGGTCTCTGATGATCAGCTGGCGCTGGTCGGCTGGGATGAGCTCTGAAGGACAGGCCGTAAGGATAGTCTCCACCAGACTCCTCCAGCTCTGCAAAGCATGACGCTTGGCACTAAGACTACACCGCACGCGGTTCCTCTCCACCACCTGCTGCAGGATTGAGTTCACCTCCTGATACCAACAGAGACAATGAAAAACACCAGGAAGCACATCTTTTGTATATTAGTATAAATTACAAAATATAATTTCTTACATATAATAATCTAATATATTCAAATATATATATATTAGGGGTGCTCCGATCAGGATTTTTGAGGCCGATCACCGATCACAGAAAGCAGTATCTGCTGATACCGATCACCGATACCGATCTTTTAAAGCCTTCTTTTTATCATTTATAACTATTTATAGTGATACTCCAATCAGGATTTTTAGACATTTATTCAGGGCCTGAATTTCATTTTTGAAAATGGGGGGAATTTCCCCTCTTAGCTGAGTACCTCACCTTCAGCATTATAATTATTTCACCCGCGCCGGACAGAGACTGAGACGGTGCTGCTGCATGTCGTGCCAAACCTCTCACGGCAGCGTCATCAGCTTGAGATCGGTTTTTTGAGATCGGCCTTTTGAGACCGCCGATCAATCATCCCAACGTGTAGCCGATCAATCGGAGCACCCCTAATATATATATATATATACACACATACACTCAAATAAGTAAGTATTATTATACATTCAGGTATATTTGTGATTTGTAATGCTTGCCTGCAAATATCAGAGACACACTCACCTCCATCAGCAGTGGTCTTTGCCCAATGGCCGCCATGCCCTGCAGTGCATTGATCTCTGCAACTAAAACTCGATGTAGCAACTGAAAGCATGATGAATCAATGAAAATATTAATTGTTTATTCTTACAATAAATGACAGTATTAGGTCTAATGCATGCAGGAGATCAGTGAGCCATTCACATACCTTGACGTTACAGACCGTGTGTCCCTGCTCATTAACGTGTTCACAGTTGGTGATGACCTGCTCAATCTGAGCACGCTCAAAGAAGTCCAGCTGCAGAAGCTCCGGGGCCTCCTGACTGAAGTCTATGGCATCCAGAACGCTCAGCAGCCTCCTGCGTACTAAAAGAGCAATGGATGATTAACTAATTCTACTCAAAATCAGATGGCTCCTTCCTTTCTAAAGGGTCAGAACAAACTGCAATGTAAGCACACTTTCTCTTACCTTTGGAGACCGTGCCAAAATGCAGGAAACCACTGACTGATCTACTCTCCTCTTCCATGCCTGTCTCTCCATCTGCTACAAGACAGATACAATGATTGCGTTTACTTCAATGTGGCTGGCTGGTCATCATGAGTAAAACTGGGTGTGTGCATTACCTGCATGTAGTGTGTGTGGCTGGTCATCGAGGAGGAGGTTGAGCAGTCTCTGTGTGTGTGAGCGCTGGCGGTTCAGTGAGGTCACTCTGAGCTCAATGGCTGCAGTCTTCAACAGCCAAGACATCTGAGACAGAGCAGCGATCTCATTCTCTGTGGGACATAAAGACGGAATCAATCAGAGGGATCAATAGTATAGTATGTGAAATTAGGATTAGTGCGTTGCAAATCAGATAAAAGATTTAAAAAAATGTAAAAGGAGTCTGGATGGCATACTAAATCCACAATTTGAGTGTCTGTTTTACTCCCAGCCATATCGAATTACTAATAATTAAAAACATGTTTGAAATGGATATTACACTACCGTTCAAAGGTTTGTTTGTTTGTTTTTTGCAATTTTTGACAAATGTTCACCAAGGCTGCATCTACTTATGTCAAAAATACAGTAAAAAAAAAATAAAAAACAGTAGACAGGCAGCATACCCAGTAGAATGAAAGGCAGGTGCTGCAGATGAGAGAACAGGAAGTCCTGACTGGTCCTGAGGTATCGCATGGTGGGCCCAGAAGTGTCAGGACACGCGCACAGCTGATAGATCACCTGGTACGAATACACAAACACACACACAGACACAAATTACATACTTTAACATTACATAAAAGGGCATCACAATGTCTGAATGTAAATTAAACTGTATGTACTTGGTAGCAGAGTTCAGCTAGTTGAGGGGCTTGTTTGGTAAGCACAGGTCCAGAGCGCCACTCACTGCCCCTCTGGAGCAGACTAAGGATCGCATGCAGGCAGCTCCGTGGACAGCCAAGAACACCTTATTGATGGAAACATGACGTTGTCACAAGACCAAACATTTTCAGGCATAGCATGGTACACATAAAAGTCCTGCATTTGAGTTTGAGTCATGTTGAGATCTTGCCTGGGTCCTGCAGGTTAGTGGAGGAAACTGGCTTCTTCACTTCATAGCCCAGCAGATACAGGCCCAGATTGGGGCCCTTTAGCTCCAGAGGGGTGATCAGAAGGTTCAGGATGTGGATCTTGATTTCATGACGAATCCTGCCTACCCGTTTCTCAGGGTCTGAGTCTGAACCAAGACAAAAATGCTGCTTTAAACCATTCATAGATGATATACGGTCATTTTCAGGTTAAGGACTCACCATCTGTGGCCACTCCCTCCTGAGCTTCCTCACTGTCCAGACACTCCACAAAACCAGCCATCAACTTCTCACTCGCAGCCTACTCATTACAAAACAATTCTGTCATACTTAAAGCAACTCTAATCCATTTTATCACCTAAAGACAATGTGAGGTCTCTTACCTGATCATGTGTGAAGTCTCCAACCAGTCTGGCCTGGATGTTTGGGTAGCGTGCGATACGGCGCAAAATCTTGGCACTCTGGAAAGCAGCATCAGGGTTCGAACTGCTGTGATACAAATACCTGTAAAGGGCAAAAAAGTAAAATCAGCCTATGTATTGCTGAATCAGACTAGCCCTAAAGCATTTCTGACAAGATTTGCGGGGAAATGATTTTGATGGGAACAATATATGGCAGATATATGTGTAAATGAAGAAAGCAGACCTGGCAATGTTGGTGATGTGATCAGCCCGTCTGCTCTGAGCACTGACGCCCTGCAGGAGCTGTTCCACAGGAGAAACGAGTAGCGATGTCTGACTTTCTCTCAGCAGATCCATAAACGTCACCTCCTTCTGTAGAGCCAGCTCCAACAAACACAGACAGTGCAGCACTGCGGACTCCAACTGCTTCTTTCCTACAATAGCAGCACCAGCATAATATAATAAACAAATAAACACAAACTGATCCATATCTAGAAATGTATCATTCAGCATTTAGTGTCAAAATTGCAAAAATATTCATTGAGTAGCAATGCCCAAATATAGAAATCGCTAGTATTTTAACAGCTTTCATTAATTACATTAACTTTAAAACCAAATAGACCCATTAATGTAAACCCAAACAGAAATGTCATACAACTATACATTCATACTCTACCACTAATTTAATATTTTAGAAAGAAGTCTTTTATGCTTACCAAGCCTGCAATTATTTTTTTTTAAAATATAAAATAAAAACACAAATAGTGTGAAACAGTTTTACAATTTAAAATTAAGTTTTCCATTTTAATATATTTTAAAATATATTTTACAACAACCATTACTAAAGTATTCGATGATGATCCTTCAAAAATCAGAATGATATCAAGTCAACTCAATATTAAAACCAGCTAATTAATTCACAAAGTAATTTTAGTGATACATTTTCTAGGCTTCTTTGATGAATATAATGGTCAAAAGAACAGCATTTATTTGAAACTGAATTTTTTTTGTGTAACATTATAAACGTCTTTACTGTCACTTTTGTGAATGGTAGTTTGTTTTCATATATTAAATAGAGACACAACAGTTTCATAATGGTTATATGGTAATGGTCAATATTGGATATATATCATAAAATATATCATATTAAATCTTAAAATATATCCTATATTTAATTTTAAAATTGACCATCCATTTTTCATATACATCATAACGTGATTTTATTTTTTGAGTGTTTTGCCCTCATCCTATTACATAAAATAGTATAGAATAATCAGCTTACTGGTATCTACCTCAATTTTAATATCCTAATAACTGATCTGTTAAGCATTATATACTGATTTAATGAATTTTAATGACAGTTGTTGGATATAAAAAAAATATAGATCAGGCCTCTACCAGGAAAGGGGGCGTAGGTGTCAAGATGGCGAGCGCCCTCCTCAAGCAGGCTGAGGCAGAGAGAGAAGGTGGGCGAGTCATTCAGCAGGTGAAACATCAGGCTGTGCCCCGGGGGCTTATTTGCCGGCACTTGCTCTCCCTGAAGTTCCACCATTTCTTGCAAGAAGTCCGCTGGCTGCGGCTCATATTCCCTCAGAAGTTTGTGAAACACCTCTAGCACTGCCTCAGCTACCTCCCACTACAGAGAGTGAAATAAAAACAGTCAACAAATATACACGACCATAAATGGAGACGAGACTGAGATAAGAGACATGTTTAAGTCTAGCAGGCTGCAGCAAACCTTTTCTGCTGGTCGACGGTAAACACGCGTGGGGAAGGCCAGAAACACAGAGTCACGCAGGAAGTCAAGATAAGGCTGAAAGCCTGGTGCACGCAGTCCTGCTCCAAGATTCACTGGAAGTGCGCTCTCCACCAGAGTACTGATCAGATGACAAAATGCCCTTGTGAGAGGATACTCCTCACAGCTCGATTCAATCTCGTTCAGCTCCACCTGTTAAGAGGCAAATTAAATTAGTTCCACAGTAAAAGCACATATATAATGTATATATATAAAAACACACATTGTAGGGCTGTATAATTCATCAAATAAAATCAAAATCGCAACATGACAGTGCAATTATCAAATCACAAAAGCTGTCATTTAATTAAATAGATATATGTGTTGCTTGTATAGTATTTTGAAGTATGGCACTGTAATCTTTTATGCAGGAGCAGCTCATGATCCTTTTTTTTTTTTCAGCGTCTCAAAGTGGCTCTGTTCACAGTAAATGTTCACAAACTCATCTCTTCATTCTCTCTTGAGTTTGGGTCACTTATAACATACATCTGGGAATGCATCAACCATCTTTCCAAACTTGTACTGAGAAGGGCTCCCTGTTGTTTTCCGCCAAAATAAAAACTTGATGGTTTAATGTTTGAAAATGAAGAAATTAAAACCGTCATAAATATTACTATTGTATATTACAGTATTTCAATTGTACTATAAAATAAAATGATTATTTTTCTTATATATTTAATTTTCATGTTATTTATTTTGTTTAATATTTTTTATTTAGCAACAATAATAATCATCATTACCATCATTATATAGTCACGTTGATAAATAATCACAAAATGTTGGGGCAAATTGTGAACGAATAAGCACAGCAAATCTGGAGCTTTAAAAATAACAATAATAATTCATAATAAAATGTATTATCTTTTAATATGTTTTTAATTAAATCTTTAAAAAAATTATATCACAATCACAATTGTTATCAGAAAAATCACAAGTAGACTTTTTTTCTCCTAAATCATGCAGCCCTAACACCAGTATATGTAATAAGAAACACAGTTAACCTCAATCCCAGCAGCCTGTCTCTGTCCAGGGGCTTTCACTGTCTGCAGGATCTGAGAGGGAAAAATACAACAATGATCAATATCATAATAATCAAGTCAACTCAATTGAAAACACACTAAAATGCACTATTTCTATTGTCCTATTCTAATTTAGTACAGATAATTAAATGTAAACATTTATTCTTCTACTGTAGGTCAGTTTTGCATTATAGGACAACGTTTTAGTCAACCTGTGTGTACTCCAGTGACTGCCAGAGGGAGGCAGCGATCTCGGGAGATTTGCCAAAGGCAGCAAGAGCATGCAAGATTTGAGCTTTCAGCACGGGCTGAACGCTGCACTGCAGTAATCCCAGCATCACCACCGCAGGCGTCCATTGAGGGTGTTCACAAAGAGCCAGACGCGCATTCTCACTCTGAAAAATATAAGGACATGTTTGAACACTGATATACCAAGAGCAATTTCATCTGCTTGATGATGTAATGAGGGCTGATCATCAGCACTGGTTTCCTAATTTGATTCTGATTCACAAGTTCTGATTCATATTCAATTTGATTCAATGTTGATTCATTTTGGAATATTTCAATTTCAAAATTTTTTTTGTTTGTGTTTTTTGCTTTGAAATGAAAGTGAAATGGGCCAACTGTTTAATATTCATTCAAAATATGTAATTTTCATAAACTAAGTTTCAGATGATTACACCATCAGGAAGAGAGGTATGCTACAAATAAAATTGTCAAAATGTTCAGTCATCAACAAAAAAACAAAAAAAAAATTTATATATATGTGTATGTGTGTATCTTTTTTTTTTTAACTGGTCGATATCTAGAAAGCAGGGTGACTGATAGCTAATGTAATGTTGATGTACAATACAGTTTAATAAGATGTATATAAACTTGCTGAAATTAAAACTTAGTTTACACAACATTTCAATTTAGAATTGAATTTGTTCAATTAATCAGTCATTATATTGTGATGTATGTCATACCCAGGTGATGATAGTGGTAAGCAGCTGGAGGAATGCAGTGAGGCCATCCAGCTCTCTCTGAGTGATGCCTCTGATGGGTGGGTGGCGGTACTGCATGCTGTCGGCACTGGGCACATCTCGTCGCAGGTTCTCATGGTAGAGCATGAGAGAATGGAAAAAGTGCTCCCATGACACAACACTGCCTGAAATTCCAGCCTGCCGGTTCTCTCCTGAAACAGCCATATAAAAAATTTATATGGTAGTGCACGCGACTTACAATGCTTTACCACAGCACTCATATCACACCATTCTCTTTTAAGATCTGAGGGTGCAGTTACCATGGGGAGCTCCATTGGTTTTAAGCAGACTAAAGCAATAGTGGGAACACCGAGGACCATTAGCAAGTCCTTTCAGCATGCGCAAGTAAGGGATGTAGAGAGTAGCAGGGAGCAGATCACCCATCTGACGCACAAACTTTGAGAGAACCACCTGAGGTAACATACACAAATATATACTGAAATTTGACACTTTATTCAAAGCAGTAGGTTTTTTTCTATAAAAATACTTTTAGTAAGTTTTAGTATCATTAGCAAGAATGAGGTTTCTTCTCACACCTGTTTGTGAGGGGGTCTTTGGAGTGGTACTCCAAGAAAAGATCTGGTGAGTGAAGTGTGCTGAAGAGACTCTGATGGACACCAGAACTCCAGGGCCAGCTCAAGTTCAAATGGATCTTTACTGTAAAACTCTCCAATCTGAAAGAAAAAAAAAAAACACCATTCTTCAGCATTAATTACAATAGTTCAAAAGTAATGTTGTGTGACATAATGCTATTACGTATTAAAATAAAATGAATTAAATTTTAGGAGCAATATGTGAAGATGCAAGTCATTTCCTGGCTTTAAAGAGATCTGCAATGATGAAGAAAACATTATGTATGTAGTATGTGATAAATGTAAACAGAAGCTCACAAGTATCATGAGGTGGTCCAGGTCCTTGCGTAGAGATGATGGTGGTTCGCTGCCCATCTGCAGAGCCATGTGGATCAGTCGAGCATCTTCATCAGCACGGTTACGCAACTGCTTCACCTGCAAATAACACTCTTCACTTAACTTATCTTCATACGCACTCATTAGCATTAGTATAATTTTTTAAGAGCAATTATTACTTTTACTCAGAAAGCATATATTGAATCAATCAAAAGTGAGAGAAATGTAAATTATAATGTTACAAAATATTAACATTTCAAATAAATGCTGTTCTTTTGAACTTTCTATTTATCAAAGAATTTGGAAAAAAACATTTCTCATCGCACCTTCATTGGCATGAAAGCCAGGAAATCAGTAATGAGGGAATGCAGTCGGCGGGTGTAGAATTCTTCTTGGCTGAAGTCATCACTTCCTAGGATGCCCTCTGTCAGAAAGAGGAAGACACCTCCCAACAGCGCCTGGTCCGCCAGAGCCTCATCTGCCTCTGTAAACTCCACTAGAGCTGAAAAGAAAATTACCAAAAGTGGGAGAGAGTATATTAACCTATAAAGTCATAAAGCGACGTTTTGCACATTTTTAAATGTTTTCATGCATTTTCGGGGTTTAGCTACTATTTGCATCTACTATAACAAACTATTGTATAAACAGTATATAGAGATCATGCATAGACACAGTACCTGTGATGTATCAGGAGATCATGATAGCTAAAGTAAAATTGATTTTGAAATTAACAATAGCCTGAGCTATGAAAGGCGTGTTGATACCTGCACCCTGTGGAAGTTGTGACAGGGCCCTCAGAGACAGAGCCCAGGCCAGCTGAACCACTGCCTGCAGTCCTGGAAGCTTCCAGGCCTGACCCTCCACCAGCCGACTGTGCACTGCAGCCACATACTGCTTTTCCGTCAGTAGAGGCAAGGCCTGGAGCAAGTCTAATGAACAAAAAATGTGTTTGTGAAAACGTAATATTTCTACTAAGAAATAACCTATATTTTCTATTAATCATACTTATATGAGTGTGGAAAATAATAAAGCATTTATAGCTACCAAAGATGGTTGCAACAAAGCATGAATACCTTCTCTATCCTCTGTTCCTTGCTCCAGAAAACTAACATCCAGGCAATAAAGCAACGACATGACTAAAGCAAGGTTAACGCTATCCAATGAGCCATCAGCTTCTGCTGTCACCATCTCCAAGTGACCGATGAGGGTCAAGGTGTCCTCTTTGCTTAGAGGTGACTGGCATGTCCATGCAAACAAACACTCTGCCAGTGACTGTCGGCACTCTTTGATGAGGTCGGATACCTGCACCATTTGAATAATAGTTATTACAAATTGGCCATTTAGATTATTTGCATATGTAATTATCATCAATTTGCACAGGATGCTTTACCTCTTTTCTGTGTTTCTCATTGCCAAGGCCCCTCTCTTTCTGAAGCCTCTCAAACTCACGGGTCACACTGACATCTGAGATCAAGTTCAGGATTTGTTTGGTCAAACCCTGAGCCATCAGCTCATCTGTGAACCGTGTGGTGAGATTTACCAATTCAGGACTACATGAGAAGAAAACGTGACAATACCAAAGAATTACATTAAAAATCAACAAACGTAAGTAGACTTGTGCCGGTATTCGGTAATACGATATATCACGGTAATGAATATGCACGATATTGTTATCGTGGGCACTTCTAAATACCTTGAATA
>NW_015628726.1:1306368-1327969 GCF_001515625.1 Sinocyclocheilus rhinocerous | reverse complement strand
ATAAAAGCATTAGCAATTAATCGCAACATGAAAATTTGATACCGGCATATCCCTAAACGTAAGATAAAAAACACAAATGAATGTAGTTGTTTTTTGTTGTTGTTGCTGTTTTTGCTTTTTGTAATGAACACTGTGCAGGGGTCGTTTTTCAACCCGCGAACATGAAAAACAACCCGCGGGAAAACCGCGGACTTGGCAACACTGGAAGAGGATAGCTTTCGGATAGCGCATCAAGAACCGGGTTGACCGGGTACTCGGTACCACCGGTACTTAAAAAAACCTGGTACCGTAACGTTTTCATTTTTTTAGTACCGACTTGGTACCGAAATACCGGGTCTTTTGACAACACTACTGTGCAGTGCTACAAGCTACCTGACAGAATTGGCATTAAGTATATGAAATGGTTAGACAAATTCAAACTTCTTTCCTCTTTTGACTTAAAATCTATTGAAAGAGCATGTTGGTAAAAGACATATCACAGGACTTGTCCTTTTTTTAAGTTCACATGTGTATACAGTACAGAAATGAGTCCTAAAACCCAGAAACAAGTTCCACCACGCTGCAGTCAATGGGTTTTTTTAAATGGCTTTTGGTTAAATGCCTGAAAGAAGGTCTGTGGTTAACACAAGCTCAAGATATTTTCACGTGTTATTCTATGACATTTGAACCTTTTACATGTCTTGAAAAAGATGGTTGCTAACAAGTGGCTAAATGGGACTACAGAGGATTTCGATTTCATGTGGTCTGCAAAATAGCTTGCAGTTAAAAAATCCCAAATTTCCAATATCCTGAAAGTTGTTGAAGTGTGCAATCAATAACTTGTCAACCTCTTGGATAAAATGTTTCCTGAAAAGGAAGTATGGGAGAAGCATGGGAGAATGAGCTAGATCTTGTTGCATGAAGGAAAAGCAACAAACCTCAAGTCAAGTGTGAAAGTCTTCCCGTGTCTGGACTGGATGAGCGAGCGAAGGGAGTTGGCCACACAGCGTTTGCCATCCCAGTAAAGGAGCACAGCTACCAGACCTCGAGTCAGGCCGGGGAAATGAGGCTGCTGGTGCTCTCCTAAAAATACACATGAAGATCACATTATTGCATAGCAATTTCACTGCAATGATACAATATGAGCAATGTGCATTCCATCAGTACTGAATGTGTATGTTCAGTGTGTGTACCTGCCAACAGCAGTTCAAGGGCAGCTAGTTCTCCCAGGTCAAAAAGGTCACTAAGGATGAAGGCTTCTGAGATAAGCTGCTCAGGAAGTAGTCGCACTCCCTGCTGGCCCTGAATAGCAATGCCTTCTGTGCTGGCTTTCCGAACCTTCTCTCTCTGTTCTGCACTCTTCATCTGTTTTGCAAAAAAAAAATTATATACTGTATTTTACAACAAAGAATGCATTTTGAAGCTCTGAAGCATTTTACAAGTAATTCACCAAACTTAATTACAGTACAATTACAATTTTCCACATGCAATGTTTTGAATCTATAGAAAGTAAAACCCACTGGGTTTTTGAAGAGGGTGAGAAAGGAGGGTTTGTGTTTCTTCAACTGCAGATCTAAAAGATGAACACTCTCTGGCTGTCGTCTCCATATGGCCCCCTCCACGGCTTCCCAGAGCTCCTTCAGTGGGCCCCACAGACTGGCTCCTGCAAACAGATTCACAGTATGTCACATAGAATTTACAAAATCAATTCATTCTGTATAAACATTATCAATTGGGAAAGTGGTGTGGTGGGCCGTTTTAAAGAAAACAGTGTATTAGCTGAATTGGTAATTCCTGTTCAATTTATAGTAAACAACTGGTCAAAAAAAATTATTTAGTGCAACTTTGATGAGTTGATTTGACTTAAAAGTAAAGATTGATTATTATTGTATGATCATTAACATAGGAGGCTGTCAAAAGACACATATGAAGCATGGATATCAACATTCACTGGCAACCATTAATTACAATGGAAAAGTCCACTGATGACTGAGAGTGAAAATGAATATAACAACACATATGCCATACCGCAAAGAGACTAGTATTTTTAATAAAACCACCTCAATCCTAATTCTTACTCATTTTTAGACTTAAATGAGACCATTTATTAACCTTACTTACAAGTAAAGACCGTCTTCATACGTTAGTTTTAAGAGACATTAAAGGTTTCAAATAAACTGCTTTGTCTGGTCACACAGAGATTATGGTCTTACCGTAACATTTCCTATAATAATAATTTTAATAATAGTAATATTGTGGATAGATAATAATGAATGTAGTATGACGCATGTAGCTACACACTTTAAGCATATTTACTAATGAAGGTAACGTGGAGAACTGAACAAGTATTTGCACTATTCTATTGAATTACATTAGTTTAAATGGCTAGTGCATTAGTCAGTACTCTATACTGTAAAAATATGAAGTATGTTTATAATATAGAATATATACGTTAATACCTGAATTTACCGCCATCTGCGTCGCCATGTCTGAAGCGTGACAGGGCTGCCCCGAATTTTGCCGGTGTGAAACTTTCGGTTTCTAAAGTTTATTTTAAACTCACATTCGTGTTTTTTTTTTTGTTTTTTTTATATTTTATAGCATTACTGTTTTACTGTATTTTTGATCAATTAAATTCAGCACTGGTGTGTATAAGAAACGTTCAAAAACATTACAAAATCTTACCAACCCAAAACATTTGAACTGCAGAGTATTGGGTGAAATGCATTAAATAAGCAGTAAAAAGCCTTACAAAAGGTCAAAAGGGCAGCAGTCACTATAGCAGCAACAAAAACACATGCACTAAATAATAAAACAATTACTTTCCCCTCTTTTAAAGCACTTTTCCTTTTTTTTTTTTTTTTTTTTTACAACATGGATTTGTTATTAAAGCATAAATAACGTTTTTGGGCATATAATTAGAAATAGAAGTGGGTAGAATGGCAGTCTGCATGAAACCAATTACTAAACGAGTTTAGTGGCCCGACAGTTGTCAATAGTTGGTCAGAAACAACTGGACTAAACGATATATTTTCTATTTTACAATATTTAAATTCTATTTATTGCCGCTGTATTGTTATTTCCGCGTAAATGCCTAGTAGCCGCAGCTGTATCCCTTCTAGCCTCCTCAACCTGCTGCCGCCCGCCTCAACAGAGGCCTCACATGGTACGTGTTACTTTTTTCATCGCTTCCAAAAGTAGACTAATCACAGTCACTTCTGTTGACAGGGATGTGTGGTGTTTCATAAAATCATTTTACAGAGGGTCCAGCGTCATATTTGTATTTGTATGACGGAGGCCGATTCCGGAATGTATTACAAATAAACTATTATAAAGTTAGTATGCATATTCAACGAGACCAAAAAAAAACGGCCTAAAAACTTGAATGCGACTCGTTTTCTGAGCTGCCAAGCGCAAATTTGGAGACAGTCCCCTACATACTGCCGAACGGTTTGATACAACCAAAAATTGCACCAAAAACAATGGCATATTCTCTTGGGGTATTGGAAAAGAAAATTCTTGCATGAAATGTTCATAAGTAAAAAGGACACCACGGTCATCTAAAAGTTGACTGACTAAATAAAAGTACATTTTTGTCTAACCAATTCTGAAAAAAGAGATTCATTTTTATACCTAATATTTTTATTTTTCCAAATAAAATAATTATGTGGAGAAAAACTATAATTATATATAAGGGACCTACTTATATATTAAAGCCTGTTTTACAGGACAATATATTTCAGTTTTTCTACTTCAACATTTTACGTTTAATTTAATGTGTTGCTTGCCTTTTTTATTTATTTATTTATTTTTAATTTGTGACAATTACTAGCAATTTTAGTTTCAAAGTAAATCCTACACCAGTTTTTTTTTTTTCAGTGTATCCTATCCCATACATAAACTTAACAACTACATTACTAACTATTAATAAGCAGCAAATTAGGACTTTACTGAGGCAAAAGTCATAGTAAATAGTTAGTTAATAGTAAGAATTGGTCCCTAAACTAAAGTGTGACAGACTGCTGGAAAGTCCCTTTAAAACACAATGCCATAAACGGTGTAATATTCAGAGAGACCTTTTGAAAATAGAGCACTGATTTCAGATTATGTTATTTCAGCTGTGATAAGTACATCTAAAGGCTTTCATTTAGTGTCTGTGACACAGTTCACTTAGACCTACTTCTGCTGCCAGCTGTTTAACACAGCACGGTTACATAAGAACTCCTGGAATTAAGATTTGCTCTATTTTCATTTGTGTTGCTTATATTGCTTTGGATACCATTTTATGAGGAACTAAGAGGTCAGTCTTCAAACATTGCAGCTCTGCATTTTACTAACGTCCTCTGCGATTGTCCGATACAAAATGAAGCAAAACATCAGAATGCTTTTGAAGTCTCAAGCAGTTAACTGTGAATCTTTTAGAGTAGACTCATGTTTGTCCCTTGGACAGTCTCGTTTTATGGCGTGGGAGATGCAGACCCTGTTGTGCAAATTCCAGATGACTCACTTACACCTACTTTTCTTCTTAAAGGTTGCAGGATTTCAAGGCTGTTGTTCCATTCACTCAGTTTCATTCAATCAGAGATACATAAAAATCACACTTGCTCATGATTGGATCTTCTGCAGTGAACGGGTGACATCAGAATGAGAGTTCAAACAGTCCTAACGTCTTGTGAAGCGAAAAGCTGTGTGTTTGTAATAAACAAATTATCCATCAAGACATTCTGAACTTAAATCCATTGCTTCCGGCTAAGATATGAGTCCTCTAACCATAATATTGCTTTCTCCAGTGAAAAAGTCATCTTGTGTGAATCAGGAGAGAAATATGCACAGATCAAGCACCATTTACAAGCAACACAGTCCAAAACAATATGTTGGTGGATTTTGGTCAGAGAGGACAACAGGGGATGGAATTTTGTTACTGGAGGATGCATTATTATGAATTATGGACTCTTATTTTGACCAGAAGCAATGGTTTAAAGTTAAAGCACCTTAATGATGGATTCGTTTCATACAAACACAGCTTTTCACTTTACAATATGTTAATTGAAGGACTGGAGTCATGTTGTGGATTATTGCTATGTTTTTATCAGCTGTTTGAACTTTCATTCTGGCAGCACCCATTCACTGCAGAGGATCCATTGGTAGGTGGTGAGGTAATGCTAAATTTCTCCACATCTGTTCAATGAAGTAACAAACTCAACTATATCTTGGGTGTCCTGATGGTGAGTAAATTTTAACCAAATTTTCATTTTTGGGTAAACTATTCCTTTAAAAGGATTACCTTTCTCTATTAGGTCATTTGCACGTCTTGGTCACACAGAGATGCACAGACATCAAATTAACAAAGAATTCAACATGATAAAATAATATTTATTAAAAGAAGGTTTTAAGGGAACACAAAAAGTGGTTATTTATTGGCTCAAATCTACACAAAATGTTCTTCGTTAATAAACATTTCCTGTTCTTTTTCAACTTATGAACAAATACCATTCAAGTGAAAGAAAACAGATGCACTTGTGTTTAATATCACATTGAACTAAAGTGTATTCACTTATTAGTAATGTATTCATTAAAAAAGTTATAACAAAAATATTTGCAAAGAAAACTCACAAAACTAGAACTAGTATTGCTTATGTAATTTAGCAGACGGAGCGCACAAACATTACAATTCATAAAAAGCAAGCATGATGTATCACAACTTGCATTGTTGGAACTTTATATTTCCTTTCTTTTTCTTTTTCAATCATCAACCAAGAGAAAAATATCTCGGAGAAGCCCTTTCAAACAAAAGCTTACACTGAACATAAATAAAAGAGGATTGTTTTGGCTTAAAAGAGTCCATCCAGTGTCCCATTTCAGGTTTTTAAAGTAAAATAGTAAAATAATATGTGCCTCCCCCTCCAAAAAAAAAAAAAGAAACCCAACAAAGTAATAATGTGGTCTCTGTTTGTTCCGCCATGCATGTTCTTTGAAGCCGGTCAACCAGTAGCAAAGAGGCTGCGCCCATGTGCAATAGTTTGTGTGTATGCGTGTCAATCCTCTTTATTTGCGATCGTTGTTCAGGAAAAGATGCAGCGCGAATACTGGTTGTGTCTGCGAGCAGGCAACAGGAACCGTTCATCTACAGTCACTTGTTTCACAGGGACACATGGGGGAGGAACACCAGGAAATCCCCACAAACCACAGTTCAGTTGCCATGTCAACAAATGCGCCATGGAAACTGTTTCTAGGTGGCACGCTCCTGCCCGTCCACTTCCTGTTTGGTTCTTCTCAGATTGCTTTTCATTTTGACAAACTCTGGGGTGTTTTCTTGCTCCTCTTCGTTCTTATGTTGCTCCAATTCCAGCTAAACAAGAAGACTATTTCAGTCAATAATTTCTGGATATGCCCATTATACGTCTATGTCTTTGTGTGTGAGGAAACATACCTGTTCGAGGGTCTCTCGTCTCTTCATGAGCTCGATCTCAAGGTCTGACCTTTTCTTGTGCGCCTCCTGCTCCTCTTTCTGAGCCTTCAGCACCTGCTCTCTCTTCCTATTTTCCATCACTTTCTGGAGTTCTGGTTTATTCTGCGGCGCAAGGCCCCTGTGATAAGAAAAACAACGAGACGATGAGACACTTGACAATAAGTATCCAGAATTTTACAGTTTATGAAAAACTGTGTGGTTACTGGCCCTGCAAAACTCGACAGTATGATGTATTATGTCTGAATTCATAGTATTCCAAAAACAGTAGGCAAGAAGTACCCGGATGACCTACTACTCCCGGCGAGATTCTGAAGTGTGTATTCGATGGACACTTTACTATCCCATGAGGCCATGGGAGAGGATATATGAATGGCAGTGAAGCAACGCAACTGACACTGGTAGGTCACATGACATGGCGGATATAGTATGTTCAAATTACATTCATACTACCCACATTCATACTATAGAGAACATACTTTTTTAATGGTTGCAAAGTAAGTTCAAATTCAAATGTAGTACCTCGGACAGTACGCGATTTCAGATGCACCGTAAGATGTGGCTCAGGTATCTCCTTCAAAGCAAGTCTATGGGACTTTTTGTTCATTTTATCATCAGTCACCAGAAAAAAAAAATTGCTTAGAAAAGTATCAGCACACCTCTCATCAAATAGTTTCATAATTTGAGCACAAAAGCGGCACTTTGAAATTTAACATTTAGGATTTGGGGTTAGTTTAAAACCATAACAGCTTCCATTTCGATCAGAGGTCTGATTTAATGAGAGCAAAAGATGAGATGACTCCAGAACAGTTTAGGGATAATAATCCATAGAGTTACAAAATATGACTGTGAAGATGTCGCTGTGAAAATCCTGACTGTCCCACATACTGTAATCCAGTATGGATGGATTCCTGGATGGGTTTAAGGGATTGGAATTGGTTTATGATGACCAAAGGCTGGTTTACATTTAGAGCGTATGGAGATTAACTCTTTAAATTACAGTACTTTTCTGTGACATCTTTGTTGCGTAATTCTCAATCCCATGTTTCTCCAAACTAACAAGCCAGAAACCAGTTGTTTATGAAACACTTCTATTTCATATGTAATGAATTTCAGAGAAACACATATTTAGAACGGTCAACTGTTCAATTCAATTAAACAATGATAAAAATCCATCCATCTATCTATCTATTACAACAACAACCAGTGTTGTTAACTAAAACTATTAAAAAATATTTTTTTGTAATTGAAATAAAGCCAACATAAAATAAAATATAAATGTTAGATCTTTAAAGGTGACATATCATGAAAATCTGATTTTCCAGGTTTTAAGTACTATAATCAGGTCTCCGGTGCATCTACCAACCAAGGAAATGTGAAAAAGATTAACCCAGTAACTTTGTTTTGGTAAGCATTTTTCTGCAAGTGTCTGGAAAAAACGAGCGCGTCTGATTTCGCTCCCCTAGTGACGTTGCAAAGGGATCTCATTATAATATTACCACCCCTTAATCTGCACGTTTCCACCCATGGCACCGTCATTTTGATTTCACAAGCGACAACGGTACCAGTTCTAATGCCATGGCAAAAGTTTGAGCAAAGCATGCTAACTGTTCTGTCTTTGGCTGTACTGACAAGCACAGAACACTGTTTAGAGTCCCAGCCTCAGAGGAGACAAGAGAGCAGTGGATTTATTGATTTATTTACTGTATATTGTAAACTTGTGTGTGAATGAGAACTTAGTTTAGTACTCACATGCTGTGACAGCCGCTTTCTGTCCGTGTGCTTCGGATGTGTGCTCTCAGAAAACCGTATATCAGAAGTTTTAACTCAAATGGTTTAAAACGCATGATTTTAGCCCGATAAACATTATAATCAGAACCAAAACAGATGTTTTTTAGCAGGTACGAGCTGTAATGACGCAGCTCTATTCTGGAAAAGGGGGCGGGGAACAGCAGCTCATTTGCATTTAAAGAGACATGCATGAAAAACAGCGTGTTTCTACTTCCACTCAAAATAGGCATTTTCAAAATGTTATAATAAATGATCTGTGGAGTATTTTGAGCTGAAACTTCACAGACACATTCTGGGGACACCTGAGACTTATATTGCATATTGTAAAAAGGGGCATAATATGTCTCCTTTAAAAAAGAAAGTTAATTCTAAATATTAATAAAATATTACATAAGTAATACTAAAACACTGACAGCAACTTATTCCAGCTCTCTGCCTGGCACACCAGAGACATGTCAACAGTTTTGTCCATCCTTCCAAAACTTGTAGACTTGTCTAGACTATGAAGAAAAAAAATGAGAGGATGAAAATGAAAGATGAGAAAATGGGAGATGAAATGTTTTGGCTATTTGGACAGCAGTTATATAACTATATGGCTCAAAAAATGGAATTATGAGAATCTCTGCCAGGTGAGTGTAAAAAAAAAAATAACACACTTCTGTCTGTTCTCCATTTGTGTGTCATGTCACTGATTTAGTTTCTGAACAGTATTTTACTTTCTCCCTCCAACTATTCTCTCTTCTCAGAAGTAAGGACAACAGCAGCACATCAGGCATTAATCACATGAGTGGAATGTGTCTGTTGTGCAGGTAACTTTGAGACCAATTACAGATCAGATATATTCCACAAACATGATAAGAGGAAACAATGATTGGTTTATGATTCAGGGCACATTTCTTATTAATGATTAAATCCATTAGCAATCTGTGTTGCCAAGCAGAAGCTCATATATGTTGTTTCCATCCCAAAAATAGAACTACAATCCAACTTGTCTTAAAACTCTGCTTTTGTCATTTTGTTATTTGACTATTCTCTACTCTGAGTCTAAACTATTCTAGTCTAAACTAAAATATTTAAAAAATAAGTAAATAAAAAATAACCCCATTACGAGGCAGGCTCTAACAATGTGTAAATGCAGCCTTTCCAAAGTAAATACTTCATTGGCATCTTGTGACAAGTGAGTTTTCTGAAAGTTATTGTCTTTATTCGAGCCAATATTAAGATAAGGATGTGCTTTTGTCCATAGGTGTGGCTTTATGGCTGTTTTTTCTTTGTCGTTCAGGTATAACAGGAACAATGGACGGGTCTGAGTAAACAAGTGAAATTTCTCGAGTGAAGTGTCTATAGAAAAACAAACTATCTTGCTAAAAGGCTAAAAGAGTTCTGTTCTGTTTACCCCAGGGTAAACAGAACAGAACCAACATAAATGTATTGCAGATATATCGTTAAAGTTCAATAATGTTATGTACACATTTTAGAATTAGTCTGATTCACAGGAGAGTCAGAAGGCTGAATCCTGACTGACAGAGGAGGAGCTGGGGATGGAGGAGGGTAATTAGCTATTGAGCAATGCGAAAACTGCTGATAATACTGAGGGACCTTATATATGAATGCTTAGATAGGTGTCGTATTCCCATAGGTTGATGGTGATCAGCTGAGAGTCAGCTGATGCGAGCTTGACTAACGTAACCTGCCAGAACTAACGCTACGCTAGATTTTTGTCCATACGCTGAAAGTCATCAGGGTCCAGTGTTGTTTTGAATAATATTTGGAAGAAAGTCGGTCATACAGACTTGAAATGACATGAGGGTGAGTAAATGATTACAAAAATGTAATTTTTTAGGTGAACTATCCCTTTAAGACTGATGGTGTAGCTGTATCATGTAACTGTAACTGGGATGAAAAGCTTAAAAATACTTCTGTTCTGTGAATTTCTGAAGTACAAACATCTTCAAGAATGCCAGTGTGTGGCGTCACTGATTATATAACAGGAACACACTGGTCCCTTGGTAACTGCTAGAAACAGTCACTTTATCATTATGTGTGGTTACTCATCAAAGACAGCTAGGCAAAATGACAGAAAAAAGAAAAGGATACAGATGAACAGTGACAGAAATAAACAGAAAGCAAAGAAGAGGTTGGCCTCGATTACATAAAAGCCCACCCCGGCCCCCCAACTCAATACATTATCTAATATATGATGCAACAGACTATAAATAGCCTGACCTCTATCTCTCCATCACTCTGTGTTCTTCACCTTCTGTCCTGGCTGTAGATGGGATTTCATAACATTCTGAGTGTACAGAGACACTTCGAGTGTTTGTGTACAGCAGGGCGGGAGGCAGACAGAAGGTGGGCGTCAGAGAAAGAGAACAGAGAAAGGGTGGGAAGAAAGTCTAAAAGGATGCTGTAATCCTTCTTATGTAACTCTACATCTTTCAGCATCCCTCTGAGCACCACATCTGGAACTAATCCCATTTAGATTACAGAACGGTTCCCTTTTCCTAAACCAAAACATGCACACACACTCAATTCCCCACTCTCTATCAAGTAAGACTCACTAACATCTTAAGGAAAAATACAAAAAGTGTGAAAATTGAAATTATAGCTCCTCTTTCTTGAGGCTCTTCATGATTTCCACACATATACATTTAAAATAAACATTATTAAATATATTAAAAATATATATAAAAATACTAATTATCAATAATAATATAGTCATGGCAATTTTTACTTACACCAAATCTATTTGTAAATGAAACCAGATAGGATGTTTATCAAAAGTAATTTCATTTGCAGTCTCTGTGTTGTGTATTTTAAACCATACAAGCTCAACAAGTGCAAAATATCACCCACAAGCCACACAGTCATTTTTACAAATCTGTATCAAGATAAGGTAACATAGACTCAAATCTTTTCTGCCTGGAACCTGCTTAAGTATACACATAATTGGGAACAGTACACCTAATTGGGAATTACTGGAATAAATCCCCAACAGAGGATTCTGATATCTGTAGGAATTCTACAAACTCTTCTCTTCATGCTCAACTAATGTGGGAGGTGAGAATCAGAGAACAGGAGTTTATGTAATCATGCTGGTAGAATGCGTGTGTTATAAGTTTCTTGCAACATAAATGACTTGTGCTGTGACTTAACCGTTCTTATTCACATCAAAGCTGCAAGAACCTCAAGGGATCTTCCTAATAACTTCCAACTGAAAAAGAAAAAACTGCTTTATGTAATAGGGAGCATGTGTATACCTTTGCTGTCGCAATTCATCACCAATGAGAATGAGAGGACTAAAACGAGTGACTCAAACTTATTGTTTCCAGTGCATTTTTTCCCGGTTCCTGTCTGCCAAGATACAGCACACAAACACAGACAGATCTGACGGGGGGGAAATCATTCATCTTGTCCAGAAAGTCCTCTGGGTAGAATCAGCTTTCAGAATGACTCGATTTTTTTTTTTTTTAAGAACTCATCTGTGAAACAGTGGACTGACAGAAATTGATCTTTATATGACGCATAACAAGTCATACAGGCATTTATCACAGAATACTTTATTCTAATTGGTCAAATGTGGTCAAATATTTTAATATAATGACTGCATTTCCTATATAGCTATGCTAGTTTCATGCCACGTGGGATAATGTACAGTCAATTATAATAAAAATAAACCCTAATAAACTTAATTTAAGGGTCCAGATCACCTTGTCAGGGATTATTTCTATAACAACCGGCAAATTTTTACATATGTTTATATGAAAAAGGATGGCATTGATGGCTGTTTCAGCTTTAACGTCCTAAATTAAAAAAAATTGAGAAATGGCACGTCCGCACAGAATTGCCAAAAAAGAAAGTGAATTCTGAGAGGAAAGACAGTGAAAGAGGACTGAGAGGACTGATCTAATGTAGGCTGTATGTGCATCACCTTTTCTGGTTCATGAGGAGCTCTCGGTGTAAGTCCTGGTGATTTCTGGAGGACTTCACTGGGTTGAGGAGTTTCTTGGGCTTAACGATTTCATCGCTATCACCGTCCATATAGTCTGGCTCTGCCATAATGCTCCGTGCACGGGACAGTCCCTCTGGTATGTCAGTCTGGTCCAGACCTGAGAAAAAGACATAAACACACCTATTTTAACATCAACATAAATAAAAGTTCTGCATTTATCTTAGCAATTAAATGAAAATATGTTTTTCATTTTTCCTTTTATAAAAACCACAGTAACCGATCTGATGAATGGGGCAAAAAAACACATTAACTTTCTTTTAATGTGGTCTTTTAAAATGCCCATTTATAAGCTCAATACAAGTATAAATACTATGTACACAGACCACAGTCAGGACAAGAACATGCTACGCTGTATCATAACAACATACGGATCAACGCTTCAGTGTTTACTGACATAGCAACATATGCAACAATTAAACACACTCCACGTAAACATTATACAAGACAAATCTAGCATTTAAAAAGCATAACCCATATTTCCTAGAGTACTTGCATTTTAATGTCAAAAATAAAATAATAAAATATAAATAAAATTATAAAATAAAAAGCCCAAATCATAGTGTCAAAAGCACAAAACAAAATAACTGACTAATAAATAATATGTGCATATAATCACATTATGATCACTGCTCTCCAGGTAAAACCAAAGATTTTTTTTCTTTCTTTTTTTAAACAATTATTTCCAAAATAATAACAGAGGATATATAGGGGAAATCCATTCTTTTAGTTTCACTGAAACTGTCATATCAGTGAATAAATAAAGCTCTCTCTCTCTCTCACTGGTTTATCTTATCATTTATTGTAATAATAAAAGATGATGAATGATGAACCCATGTGACTGTTATCTCACATGGTTATTTGTTTACAGCCGGATACTTTCGTTTTATAGTAAACAAGCATGTATCATTCAGCACACAGCTCCATATCAGTTGAAAGGCTGATAAACTATATCTGAATAAACGTGATCTCATCACTTGATAACAGTGTCCATGTGACACACATCCTAACACTGTGAAATTACAAGGAAAAACCATCATACATTAAGTGCATTTAGGTCAACAAAGTATGTTTTCTTTAACTATTCTAATAATTAATAATAAAAAATATAATAACTAAAGAGATAAAATACTTTTTAACTACATCAATTGAGAGACATTTTAAAAATGTATTTTGCAGGACTATTTGAATGAATTGAAATAAATCTAAAAGGTGAATAAAACAGTTTTCAATCACTGCATCAACACTTTCCCTTATACATTAATATACATTTAACCTAAAACTGCACTGCGTTGCCTAAAAGTGCATTTCCATGTTATTTGTCAACTAATTGCATGCATTCAACTCCCCCAAATCTCACCTGGAAAGAGTGGAAACACGGGGTATCTGAACATGGTAGTCATCTCTGCGTTTGAGCGTTATTAAAAATCTCAGGATATTAAGCACAACTTCCCACAGCTAGATGAAACTGCAGCTCTGTATCTCTGACGGAGCGCTGCGCTCTATAAACAGCTCTTCTGACTCCGCCTGATGGTTTATTACCTAACAGCCCACCCACCCCTGCCAGAACGGCTCCTCAAACAGCCCGCTTAATCTTTCATCACCTGAGACAGAAACATCAAAGAGTGTGGCCTCAAATACACATAAATATAATGATGAACACTCCCACCTAAAGAATTCACACAGGTCTGCTTCCATATAGGATAAACTCTGAGATTAGAGCTATTAAAAGAAGAGAAATATTGAACGTGATGGGGCTACAGGAATGTATTCAATATTTCAGAGCGATCATAAATTTGTGTGTTATTTTCTAACACGTTAATGTGCGTAGCATTTTCATGATCTTATAACCTTCAAAACTGATTTAGAATTGATTGATTTAAAGTAAATACGCAGGTTTTCAGGCCACAAGCAAAGCCATTATTTTGAAAGATGACATGCTGCATTTATATCAAACCATTAAAGAATTATAATATCAATATTGTAGTTTATTACAGAATGAACGAGAATTTGTGCCATGTGGGTTACAGTTTGTAAGCTGCAGTTCGTCTGCTGACCACTAGACGTCATCCTCACCAACAACTAGTGATACACAACAACTGAGTTGTTCTTGTCATGACAATTTAATTTTGAAGAACAATATGAGGACGTTTCAAATACTATCCTAATGCCTCAAGGGTAAATTATGTCACTGCCTGAAGTGTGTGGCACTCCTTCAAGGACAAAATCCACACTCTTCGTTGACCATATGTTTGTAGACAGCCTTTTCAACTGTGGTCACTATTTAAATGCACATAATTGAGCTGCTGCACACGTGTTTTATTGCAATAACTTTAGTATTTCCCGTTATGATATGTTTGCATGTGCATATGGTATAGCAGTGTTATTTACAACCAGTAATTTCATCATGCATTCAGGAAGAACACCTTAGTGGAAGTGGATGATGGTGCTATTATCCAAATGCTGTGCGTCAAAGGCCGCTGTATAATGTTTGTATCTGCACTCAAACTTCCCTTCCAGATTCAGCCAAAGAGTAGTTCCTGTTGACAGCGCAATGTTGAAACGTTAAAGTTTCACAAAGTCTAAAGAACAAGAAGTCTCATTTCTCAAGTCAACATGGTACATTGATCTTATCTAGTTAAAGGGACAGTTCACCCAAGAATTATTTACTCACCCAAGTTGCTCCAAACCTGTATGAGCTTCTTTCTTCTGTTAAACACAAAAGAAGATCTTTTGAAGAATGCTCTTAACTGTTACAGTTGCTGGTCCCCACTGACTTCCATAGTATGGGAAAAAAATCTATGGAAGTCAATGGCTACCAGCAACTGGTTACCAACATTGCCAATATCTTTTTTGTATTCATCAGAACAAAGAAACTCATACAGGTTTGGAACCACAAGAGGATGAGTAAATGATGACACATTTTCATTTTCAACTAAGAAACTTCTTTCATTATATTTATTCACCCTCATGAACTTCTTTTTGTTTTTGTTTTGGTCTTTCTGGACACTCTTTTCAATTTAATGTAATGGGAACTGAGGCTATCATTCTCCAAAATGACAAAAGAGCATAATTAAACTATAATAAAAGTAGTCTATATGACTCTTGCACTATATTTCCAAATGTTCCAAGTTTTCAAATGTCAGCTTTATGACATTAATGTCAGGTATAAACCAACAATTTTATTTGTTATTCACTGAAAATCTTGATATCTATCCCAGCAATCATAATTATGATATCTAATTTAGGAATGAATTGGTCTTTTGAACTCTTTTCAATTCATCATTTGATTCGGTTCACAAAATTGGTCTGACTGATTAGTTCCCAATTCAGACCGATTCAATTTTCAATTTTAATGTGCTGCCTCCTATCAGCGATCTTCACAAAAGGGTTATTGATAAGCTTATCAGTGAAAAAGGACTTTAGTTCGGTTTCTTTCTCACAGACTTATCATATTGCTTTTCGAAACTTAAAACCTTCAACCGTTTATTCACTGTAATGGCAAAAATGTTTTAAAATAATGTTTTACTTTTGTGTTCTGCACAAAGAAAGTCATACAAATTTGGAACAATATGAGACCATTTAATAATTACATTATTTAATTTTAATAATTTAAAAATTTAAAAATAATTTTTTTCTTTTTGCATGAACTATCACTTTAACAGGCACATAACTGACCATTTTTTATCAATAATGCTCAAACAAACACTATAGTGTGAACAACAAACTTCCTGTCGCAGTATCAACAGCACTTTCTACATGGGTTGTGCACTGCTTATACGTCTCTGCACCGGGAGCCCTGCAGCACAAGTGTGTTTAATAAAAGGTCCACATCCAGCTTTTAATTACAGAGCTGCACTCTTCAAACCCTGTGCAGGGCACAGACGTCTCTATGGTGACCACCACAACACTAAGCACACGGGTGTGTCCATGGCTGAGCATCAACACACCAGTCATTTCAATATACTTTCACACTGATTGTGTATTGATAATGACGCATCAGAGCATATATTTGCATGCATGTCTGTGTTTGTGCATGTAAGTATAAAGGAATGCTTGTAAACCATCTATTCACTCATTAAGTAGGACTGGAGCATCTGTTTGCCAGTCCTCAGTCTTGTACCTTGTTCCAGCACATAGACATGCACATAGAGGGGACAGCTTTTATTTAACACCCCAATGCATACGGCGATCATGCATCTCAGCCAGATTTGCATTAATGTTTAAAAGCTGCAGTGCTTTTGTTCATGCTCCACTTAAGATTAAAATTAGATCAAGAAATAGATGGTTAGATCAAGCTAAATCACCTGAATTTATATGGTAGGTCTTTAAAATTAGGCAATATGTGTGACTATGGTATGGTTTCTCATGACAAATCTAATTTTCCTTGATATTTTGAAACAGTTTATTGCAACATCAAAACATGCTGTAACTGTCAAAGCTCAAAACTTCCTTCCCAATACAAAAAGACCATTTATTGGTACTAAGATGCAAAAACAACTCATTCTATGCTTTGTATTTAAAGGGGTCATATGATGCTTTTTTAAAGATGCTTTTTTAAAGATCATTATTTTGTGTATTTGGTGTAACAGAATATGTTGACATGCTTTAATGTTCAAAAAACACATTATTTTTCAAATACTGTACATTATTGTAGGTCCTCTATGCCCCGCCTCTCTCTAACGCTTCGTTTTCTACAAAGTCCCTCCTTCCGACAAGCGCAGTCTGCTCTGATTGGCCAGCTGACCCAGTGCATTGTGATTGGCCGAACACCGCAAGCACTCGTCGGAAATGTAACGCCCCTTACCATAATCGTGAGCTTCATCTTTCAAAATAAATGTAAAGACAGAGCCGGAAAGGGGAACAGAGTCGCGTGACAGACACAGTGATAAAGCTGGTATGTGTTTGCAGTACACAAGCCACGGTTAAGACAGCTGACTCCACTGTGAGTGACCCTGTCTCTCTCACTCACACACACGCGCACACACACACACACAATGCGCAAAACACCGCATTTGAACAGTCAATAGCAAATACTTAAACTAATAACAAAACAGTAGCTGATTCAGAAGCACCAGATTGTCATAGCAAAGTCAGAATTACCTCCTCTCCTAGAAACACACAGCATCTCCCTGACATGCTGCTTCAACACTAACTGCGGTTACTGAAACCACGCCTTCTTTCTTTGCGTGCACATTTGGGCGGCATTATGCAAATATTCCCACATAGTGAGGTAGATATGTGGGGGCGTGTTAGAATGAGCCGTTTTAGGGGGGCGTGGCAGAGTCTTAACTTTGATAAAGAATATCTCTTTGGTTTTGAGACTTTAGTCTTTGCAACTTCAGGGATCTTATCTATGTACAATCAGCTTGTAACACTCCAAAGAGAAAGGAAAACTTGAAATCGCATCATATGACCCCTTTAAAGACATGCACACATCACCACCACATGTAAATGATGCCTATTTGATAAATCAGAAACTTAGCCTATATTATTCCCAAACACTGAAAGAACTAACAATAAAATGGGAGAGCGTATTAAACCTTGTGCACTGCATATCATTCTAAAGAATATCAGAAATTAGCTTTTTCTAAATATTTTATTCAGCATGGATTGAAAGTGACCGTAAAAGGCATTTATAATGCTATAAAAGATTTCCATAAAAAAAAAAAGCTGTTTTTTTTTACTTTCTATTCATCAAAAAAATCCTGAAAACAATGTTTCCACAAAATGATGTAGCAGCACAACTGTTTTCGATATTGATAAGAAATGCTTCTTGATCGACAAATTGGCATATTAAAATAATTTCTGAAGGATCATGTGACACTGAAGACTGGAGTAATGATGCTGAAAATTCAGCTTTGATTCACAGAAATAAATTACATTTTAAAATACAGTATATTAAAACAGTTATTTTAAACTGTAATGATTAGTAATAATAATTGGGAAACTGCATTTCCTAGTATTCTAGAAACTGTTAATTAGGATACTAAAGCACTAAAGAAGTGTTCGCTGCAAAGGTTGAACAAGCTTATCTCAAAGAGTTCATAATGACTTGGATGGTCTTTATTAACCCTCTCCCACAGACACACATGCATTAAATTTGCACAAACTCACCTGCCTACACACTTCCACAATAAAAAGCTGGAAAACTGCAAAAAGGAAATCACCCACGCCTCCTTCTGAGCACTAACCATTACTGTAAATGATCACACAGCGACATCATTATGATTCCGGAGTGTTTACATACTTAGATCATTGTTTGTGCAGATTTGCTAAGAGTCATGTGGTTGTTTTAAATATGACATCCAAAAATCACAGGCTTGAAATGTGAGCCCAACAGCATGATGGGGGATTTCAATATAGATTGCTACAATACAATCAACAATACAGCCCAATATGTATTTGGTTTTGTGATTTTATGGCCTACAACATAAAAGGACAGACCAGAGGGCGTGTGCACCTCAATCAATCACCCTCAGCTTCCTTTTCCAGTCATCTCTCCAATGCCTACACACACAGACCTTGGATGAAGACATGGGGCGGCAATAACAGGAAACAGACAAACTCAAAAAAATGCCTTGCCATTTTGGTCACATTTTGGAGATGAAAAATAAGCTATCTGTGAGTCTCAAGCACTGGGACACACACAGAGAGATGGAGAAGGTGGAAAGGATGCCACTTCTTTGTTCCGCTCTCATTAGGCAAAGAGAAATGCAGGGAGGAAGGGAGCAGCTGGCAGTCTATTGCACCATCTGACCCTTATTGGGCACAGTTTACACACAGCAGGAGGGTATATTAGCCCCTCCCCAATCCCAAAAGCCCTTTCACTGGCACTGTAGCACTGTCACTTTCACCTATTCTTCATAATGTATTCATTTCTAACCTAACACTCAAGAAATTCTTCACACACTTTTCTAAACACAACTAAACCCCATTTCTGGTATGAAGGCCTTTCCGGACCATCCCCCACTCCACGTCCCACCTGACACCTATTACATGCCACAGAGGTATCAATTCGCATCAACAGTCCTCTAGACGATTAATTTCTCTCCCTCATTTTCTCATGAACCGCCTCTTCCCTTGACAGGAATGAATCAGACCACCACTAACCAGCTAGAGATCTGAAACTGATTGCATGTAATCCTTTAAATGAATAGTCCAGGCAAATATCCCCATAAAAATTATATAACTGTCTTCACAAACAAATAGATTGACAATTATACACTTACAATTAAAGCCTATGGAGCAAGTATACTGTACAAAAAATTTTGCTTTTTACAAATTGAGGCACGCATTAAAACCAGTGTTATTTTGGTATCATTCATACACTATTACAGTATTTATAAATATTTTAAATTAACTTAATTTTTAGTACAAATTTACAAGTTTTAGTGATTGTTATGTGCTTTTGTTAGTTTTTTTTTTATATATATATATTTCTATGTAACTATACATCTATTATTTATATGTTATGTTATTTCAGCTTTATTTCAATTAACAGAAGTTATTTAAAATAAAACTGACTGAAACATTTACATGTTTTAACGATTGTGTTAACTGAAATACTGGTCAAAATTATTTTCTATGCAATACAACAGAGTTTACATTTTTTAAATTATTTAAATATTTCAGTATCGATATTTTATTCATAATTCAAAAAGATTCACTAATAAAGACAGATCCTATATCTTAACAATTAGCGAATGCATACACAAACACAAAATTTGGTTTTTAAAAGTAGGAGACAATAGCAAAAACAGTCACACTCATCCTAAACTGATTCTTAAGATGAATCTCATCCATGTCCTTTAACTGGGCCAATGGAAAACGTTAAAACTCACAAACCAAGGGGTTTCACAGCACAGAGGAGAGAAAGAAATAAACATTTATGGGCTCCTCTAGAAGGGTCAGGGGTTAGACACTTCATCTTATTAGCATTAAACTGCTTGCATCATCCTCACTACACAGTGGGCATTCATATGAAAAACAAAACATAATTGGACTCCATAGCAATATTGAAGCCTAAACTGCTGTCTATTGTCCGTATAATTAAAACAAGTCACTTGTACAAAGCACAACCCCCGTCACAATAGAGTCAAACTACAAAATAACAATAAAAACTGATTTAGTCCATTATGTCAATGCAGAGACAAAACACCAACACATGCCCACTGTGGCCTCAGGGGTTGTGAATCTGCTGCTGTGGAGAAGAGCTCTGATATACACTAATAAACCCAAATCAGGTCAAACTGAAATATTCTCATGCTCAAACTGATAAAAATAAAAATAACTTTTCTTTGTGCTGCTCTCTGGTGGCTGTGGATGTCAAAAACAACACCAAGTCAATAATTCAATAGGACTGATTACTGAAACGTCGTTGACATACAATATGGCAAATCATCACATTTTGGATCTGGATCTGGATGAAAGATCTGGGGCTTCATTTATAAACGTTGCATATGCACAAAACCTGCCCTGAAAGAGGCGTACGCCACTTCCTACGCAAAAGGTGGGATTTATAAAAACAAACTTGACGGGAAAATTTGCGCACATGCACGCAAACTCTGACCCATGCGTACGGACTTTTTTTTCCTGGAAAGAGAAAAGTAATGAAGTAAACAATGATTTTAAACTCTGTTTTCATGTCGATATACACATTTACATTAAATATTCCACTCTCTTTTCCTGTGGCATGCTATGTTTTAATGACAGCGAGGAGTGCTATGTGCATAATAATTCATCTTTAAACTAAACTGCAGATCTCATGTTATGAGAAAATATTTTTAGTGAGAACAATGATCAATGATGCGCACTTACTTGTACGATAATACAATCTGCCATAATATGATATTATGGCAGACACTGATGAATTCGGCGGTCAAACGGTCCATTGTCCGGTTTGAATAGGTCCAATGATAATAGCTTACTGTACAACCGCAGCTGCACAGAGGTGATGATGGCGTGTGAAGGCATCTCCACAACATTATGAAAAATACCACTGTATTTGAAGGATACAACTTGAAGAAAATGGTAAGATTTGCACATTTCCTTTTTAAAATACTTTTTAAATGACGCGCGAGTCAGACAATTGTATTTACACTGCAATAAATACAGGCTTATCGGTTTCCACTAAAATAGCTAAAAGATGTTCACCTTATCAGCAAAACTTCATAAATTTAATTTAATTTGAATTGTTTAAAACAATCAAAATATTATTTGGCCAGTGGAAATGAATGAGATCAACTCTATTCTAAAATATTTAACTGAGAACTATTGTAAACAGTTTTTTTAATGGATATTTTGATATATTTATTCTAAAACATAAAAAGGATACTGGATGATTTTTAGCAATA
>NW_015628726.1:1238906-1303701 GCF_001515625.1 Sinocyclocheilus rhinocerous | reverse complement strand
ACATTAAAGGAACACTCCACTATTTTTGAAAATAGGCTCATTTTCCAACTCCCCTAGAGTTAGTTTTACCGGTTTTACCGTTTTCGAATCCATTCAGCCGATCTCTGGGTCTGGCGGTAGCACTTTTAGCTCATAGATAATAATGACCAAAAAGTTTCTATATTTTTCCTATTTAAAACTTGACTCTTCTGTAGTTACATCGTGTACCAAGACCGACGGAAAATGAAAAGGCCATATCGGCCTAGAAAATCACAACTTTTCATTTTCCGTCGGTCTTAGTACACGATGTAACTACAGAAGAATCAAGTACTAGGGGAGTTGGAAAATGAGCCTATTTTCAAAAATAGTGGAGTGTTCCTTTAATGTGATGTACCTTTGACGCATGGTGTAAACATGGTGTCACGTGGATGGGAATATGCATGGAAATGATATGCATATGAGGTTATGCATAGTAAAACTAGACGTTGTAAGCTCCATATAAGGGGATTTCGGGGAGGAGACGGGGTGGAGATGCACGTACGCACAATCTTCCCCTGACTAGGATTTATAAAGGGATTTTTGCGCAAGTTCTGGCATACGCATGGTTTTATAAATCTGAAAACTTTTGTGCGTACGCAAAATCTAGCATTTGTACGTACGTACACTTTTAGGATGAAATCTACGGAGAGTTTTATAAATGAGACCCCTGGTCTGGAATTATTTTCATTTCCGGTCCGAGTAAAGGCAAGACCTCTGGCATTTCAAGGCCTGACCTTAAGTAACCCAAAAGAGAATTAGGTCATGTGATGAGATGTCAGGTCACTGCTGCATACTGGGAAAAGGAAGCACTTATTTATGTGTGCAAGTGCACATTAACAAATGGAAGTCTCCATGTATGCCTGATGTATAAACGTTGCGTAACGCAACGTTTATACATAACGTTTATAAACGCAATTTTCCAAGCACATATCGGGATTCATAAAAAATTAACTAGGCGTAAATATGTGCGCACCGTACGGACACTCTAGAGTCTAGACCATGCGAACGCACTCTTTTACTGGAGTGAGCGAAATAAGGAAGCAAACTGAATGATTTTAAAGTCTGTTTTACATTTGACATACACATTTAGATTAAATATGACACTCTGAATAATGAAGTTAAGCACTGAAATTTCATGAAATTATTATCCAGAAATTACAACATTTGTATATGAATTTAAACAGAAATATTTGAAGTGAATGTGCTGCTTTCGAAACAATTTTCCTGTGGTATGTTTTAATCACAGCGAGGATTGCTTAGCGTATGACAATTCCGCTTTATATTGTGTTCTAAATAGCAAAACTCATGTTCTGAGAAAATACTTTGCACGAATAATGATCATTGATGTGAACTTGATTCGTCTGATGGCTTTGGAACACAGATGGTAACGACAGACATAAGGATGCGCTCGTTGACTGCAGACAGTAGTCTAATGATAGCCTAACCCCTTTCGTGCTCTTCCCAATATTGTGACAAACACCATATTTAAAAGATAGAATTTGAAGGAAACTGTAAGATATGCGCATTTTATTTTCAAAATGTTTTGTTATTGACGCGGTGAGTCAGACAGCTAAATACACTTCAAAAAAATTATTTCCATAAAAATATAGGCTATAAACATTCTAAAATACATGTTTACCTTTTAGGCAAATTGCATAAATTAGAATAGTGATGTCTCAAAACGCATGTATAGTCCATATCTCATATTGTCCTAACTTGTTGTGTAGGCTATAGCTGGCAACTGCGTTAAACATGGTGTCACATGGATGGAAATATGCATGGAAATGATATGCAGATGACGTTATGCATATTAAAACTAGGCGTCGTAAGCTCCATATATGGCTATTTCGGGGAGGAGAAGGGGTGGAGATTCATGTACGCACAATCTTCCGCTGACTGGGTATTACAAAGGGAATTTTGCGCAGGTTCTAGCGTTTGTGCGTACGCACACATTTAGGATGAAATCTACGTAAAGTTTTATACATGAGGCCCCAGGTCTTTCCTCCGTAAGTCATATTATGCATTGTTTTAATCATTTCATTGTTTTCCCAGTCAGTCAATGTTATTCAATGGTTTTTGAACCAAAAAAAAAAAAAGTGTCATAATTTAGCTTTCCATGACCATTTTTTATACTCTCTCTGCCCCCGTGACAAAATAAGACGTCAAAAATGATACAAAAAAAGTGACAAGCAAACAAAACATTTTTGTCCATGTTAACTTGAGTTTTTGTCCTTCTCACCAACCGTTCATGGGTTTAAGCATGAGAAAAAGAGAACATTTTATAAACCTAAATTTATATACTCACTATTTGTCAACTGGTTGAATTGGGTCACAACTTACTAGATGCTAGAGATAACACAATGTCGACATATCCGTGTTCAAACATCCGTCACACCACCTCCTACTGCTAAACACACTCATGTGTGCCTTTTCTCAATTCTGTGGGGGCTTAGTGCTAACTGTAAAGGGAAAAAAAATCGACTTCCTGTTCCTCTCACTCACCAACCACACAAGTCTTTTTTTTTTTATTCACCTTTTTCTGCTCTTGCTGCTTCAAGTCTTCACTAGATTCTGTTTTAGCTGTGACCAAACACCAAATGAGTATAAAACGGTCATAAGTGAGGGTAAAATGAGTCCGCAATGAATTGAATGTACAGTGTTGGTATTATCAATTGCAGATTGTGTTGGTTTCGTGTATGTGTATGTGTATGTGTATGTGTCTGTGTTGTTAGAGAGGCCTACGGAAGAGATACTGCATGAATAGAGATCATTCAGTGAACGCAACACCATGTTATGTCACACCATTGGAATGTGATGAACCTGCAAAGGCTTTCCAATAAACACACAGCGAATATGACGTCATCTTAACAAAAAAAAAAAACTTTAGATAGATATATGACATACAGGACTCTATAAACCACACAATAATAAAGTACACAGTTTGATTTCAGTCGGACTAAATCAATAATTTAATCCAGGATGTATACACATTAATCAAACTACAAATGCATTGTGCAATTTAAAATACAACATTCAGTGAACGCAACACCATGTTATGTCATACCATTGGAATGTGATGAACCTGCAAAGGCTTTCCAATAAACACACAGCGAATATGACGTCATCTTAACAAAAAAAAAAACTTTAGATAGATATATGACATACAGGACTCTATAAACCACACAATAATAAAGTTCACAGTTTGATTTCAGTCGGACTAAATCAATAATTTAATCCAGGATGTATACACATTAATCAAACTACAAATGCATTGTGCAATTGCTCTAAAATACAAAGTTGAAACTCTATCATTCATTCTTTAAAGCTGGAATGAAATGGGAATTGTGAGCATCTTTCCTTTCCTATGATGTATATCTGAGTGAATATTATTTATAACAAACACTGAAATATAATATAAAAATAACAATTGTTAATATTTATTTCATGGTAAGTAAATATTTGATTATACATTGTGTCATGTATATTTGGATAGTAGTTGACTATGAAAAAACTGCTGTAGCATGATCATAACTGCAATGTAAACACAGTGACTGAATACATGTGTATGTAAACTGACTGGAGCAGAGATCAGTAGCTGTTTTTCCTGACATTTGCCTGTATTATAACAAAAACTCAAAATATCTTACTTGACTTAAAGGGATAATTCACCCGAAAATGAAAATCTGTCATAATTTACTCCCCCTCATGTCATTCTGTATGAATGTATGATTTCCTTTCTTGTATGGAACACAAAAAAAAATATGTATTTTGAAGAATCTTGGCTGTTTCAAAAAAATGTTTCAAAATATCTTCTGTTGTGTTCCGCAGAATAAAGCCATGCACATTTGGAATGACTCGAAGGTAATAATTAATTATATGGAAATTATGATAGAATTGTCATTTTTAGATGAACTATCCCTTAAAGCTAAACCTAAACCAGCATCTCTATGCTCAGGTCACCGTTAAACCCCCTGTCCATATGAGGACTAAATCAGGGGCGTAGCAACGGTCCAGAATGGGTCAGGTGTGTGTGAGTATGTATTTGAGGGATCCAGCAACTGTGCGCTATAGAACAAAGTGAGCAGAACAGAGGGGCCATTGATTCTGCTCAGCTGTGGCCAGCACCTGCTGGGTCAGGGCTTACGTTAAAGGGGTGTGTGAGAGGTGCTAATGTATGTTTGGGGACGTATGTGAATGCATGTATAAGGATGTGACATGAAGGATTACTAACTAATGATTCCAAGTAATGAAAAATCACAGACAACACAGAGATTGGCACATTGATCCATGGTGCTCATGTGGGCAACATGACTTTGAATCTATCTTTCGTCATTACTAAATCTCATCCCCCCCCCATCACCATCCCCATCATTTGCAATTTTATCCTATTCCATTTTATTATGACTTAATGTGGCAAAAAAGGCTTAAAAACCAAAATCCACAATTTCGCACATCCAAAATTTAACTAAATTGAACTAAATTCAGTGTTTACACTGAAAGCAATTTAATACAGAGGACATATATACAGGACAGTCTAAAAACTGCAAACACTCCTCTCACAGGGGTGATCCAACCAAAAGCCAACTGCTGCCTTCATGAAGAAGAGGATAAGCTATCAAAGAGACTGCTGACCTAGCGCTGTCTGTCCGCACAGACAGATGCATTTAACCTAAATGACAAAAAATGCAGGTGTCTGCATGGCATTTGTGTCTGCTTAAAAACAGACAGCAGGTTTTGTTAGTGTCGCTTGATAAGGGAAGTATCACTATTACTGTTGCTTATACAAGGGAAGTACCACTTTATTGCTCTCACTAGGGTTAGAGATATAAAACAAACAAGTAACCCTAGCTATTAAACTTCTGCACCATTTGTGCAATGGACATTAATACCTCAAATCATGCAGCTTGTTTTAAGAGTGATCATACCAACGATCGTTGCATAGCAGTTCATAAAACAGGAGTAAATAACCACCTAGCAACCACTTAGAACACCCTAGCAACCACCTAAAAAAATTGTAGCAACCACCTAGAACACCAAAATCTGAGTGTGCAAAAAAATCTAAATACTGAGGAAATTGCCTTTAAAAGTCCCCTGAAATGCTTAGAAACACGCAGCGTTACTATGTGTTGACGTCATTTTAACTGAAACAGCAAGACAGGGCGGGACATATCAAGCAGCCCCGCCCCTTTTTAAAATAGCCAATACAATAGTTTATATCACAGCTTGGGCTAGAGCCGTTCAGAGCCGTTGAGCTCCGTAAAGCCGCATTTGACAAGGTATGCCAGCCACAATCTCATCCATATTGCTATAAAATATAGCATTCTGTGTAGAATTCAAATAGCTCCGATACATTTTGTGGTCTGCGCCGACTCCCGCTCTGTGCTATTGTGTCTCTGGACCGGAGCAGAGTGTGTGTGCGGTGCGGTGCTTAGCGTGACACAGCGCGAAACCAGACGACTTTTTTTCCTCAATGGAAAGCATAGTTACACTGTTTGAATCGTTCCCTGTCCCCTATAAAGTGCACTACGTGCCATTCACTGTACAGAAAATACTAATTCTATGGACAAGTGAGTTAGGACGGGGGAAGATTTGGCCGCGATACAACCATTTGAAAATCTGGAATCTGAGGGTGCAAAATAAATCAAAATATTGAGAAAATTGTCTTTAAAGTTGTCCAAATGAAGTTCAATGCATATTACTAATCAAAAATTAAGTTTTGATATATTTATGGTAGGAAATTTACAAAATATCTTCATGGAACATGATCTTAACTTAATATCCTAATGATTTTTGGCATAAAAGAAAAATCGATAATTTTGACCCATACAATGTATTTTTGGCTATTGCTACAAATATACCCCAGCGACTTAAGACTGGTTTTGTGGTCCAGGGTCACATATTAAGTTGCAACCACCTAACATCCTAGCAGTTGTTTAGAACAGTCTAGTAAAAACCTAGAACATCCTAAGAATTTACAACCACCTAGAACATTGTTGCAAACAGAACAACTTGGAAAACCCTAACAACCACCTAGAAGTCCCTAGCAACCATTTAGAACATCCTAGTAATTTACAACCACCTATAACACCCTAGCAACTATCCAGGACATCCTATTGAATTGCAACCACCTAGAACACCCTGGCAACCACCAAGAACATCCTAGCAACCACCTAGAACATCCTAGCAAGTTCCAACCACCTAGCAACAACCTAGAACACTCTAGAACATCCTAGTGAGTTGCAACAACCTTAGCAACCACCTAAAACACCCTACCACTACCTAAAACATCACATCACGCAGTATCATCATTAGTTAGCAACACTTCTTCACAAAACAGAGAATATCTAGTTATATTTACAATAGCACATCACCCCTCAAGCACTTTGGGCTTCTATTAGGACAATATGAAATGTTCCACAAGACAGAATGTTTCATTCGAGTCTGTGACATCCTGATTTAGATCTAACATTTATCTTGTGGTCATGAATCAGACTGAGTATCCATTAGTCCAGCCTTCAGTGTGCCCTGTGAGCTTTCTTGGACCGCGTGGGGCAAAAGAGAAGAAGAGGTATCTGATTGATTGTCATGTTTCTTTGTTTGATTTAAATGGAGGAGAATCAATGTCAGCAACAGAATGCCAAGCAGCTATTGGTCAGATCAAACTAAAGGATTTACAGACAGCTGTCCGTGTCTGGATTACACTACTACAGATCTATAATTCACACAAACATAAACCTAAACTCATGGGCAAACAACATGCAAATGCTACAGATTAGACACTAGGGATGGGCGATATGGGCTTAAAAATATATCACGATATTTCTGCTATTTATTACGATAACAATATCAATGACGATAATTCCGGGAATCCTGTTTCTTTAGAGAAAAGTATTATCTTTCCTATTTTTACCCCAAATAGGGTATGCTCCAGGAAGGTATCCAGTTATCGCTGAATAAAACGCACAACGGAGATAGAGACATTTTAACTGATGAAACTTGAGGAAAATAAACATACGATTGCACAAAATATATGGTTTATCACGTTCTTCAATCTTGGGTATTTTTATAAGGAAAGTATATTTATAATGCAATGTTAATCAACATGGCCTTTATCACTGTATATAATACTATCATTCTGTAATATGAAACCACGTCTGGTCACATAAAGAAGTGTGGCACACAGAAATATGTCAACAACTAGACTTTATCGTTATTATCGCGGGAAGACTAATTCTTATCATGGGGAGAATTTTTGCCGGTATATCGCAAACGATAAGATATCGCCCATCCCTATTAGACACAGACCTTTATGATGCCATACATTACTCAAATTATAACCACAAGATGACAAAAAGAAAACAACATGCAATTTCCTACATCATAATTCAAATCTGAAATGAAAACCATTTAAATTCAATGATGCAAATATGATTCTGTTAAACGTTACGCAAAATTAATCCCATCCTAACCCAGATTTATTTGCCCACTGATGATTTCTCTTACTCAAAATGCACAAGATATTCTACACATGTGTTCATTAAAAACAAACCATTATCCAGCATCACACATGTAACCGCGTATCATCTAATTTCTCCATTCTCTTCTGCCTCTCACCTAACATTACGCCAAAGACTCTTGAGACATTAATAACGAGTTCGGGGCAAAACTCTTTCTTCATGCCCCAACAAAAACACAGCATGCACTTTTATCTGACAAAATAAGGAATGCAAAGTATCTGTTCTGCGATTTCCCGCCGTAAACTATCAACCAAACATCAAATCTCAACGTTGACCCATTCTTCAAAACATCAACGCTAGCCGTTTAACATTACAACTCGAAATCTAGACCCTGGGTGTCAACATCACCGTGGAAAACCATGGAAACGAGAAACAAAGAACATAAACATGCACTCTGCGCTTTATGATTTCAAAACCTACATGAATATTGCATCATGCTTTAATAAGCAGATATAGCTCAGAATCCTTTGTGTGACATATGCAGTCATATTGAAATGATGTATTATCATAATTTATAATATGTATATGAGATACAAGAAAAGGTGTTAGTTATAAATGAGCAGACAAGGGAGAAACAAAGAGAGCTGTCAAAGAGCAGCTCTGCTATAACAGAACAAAGCACATTGAGACACACACACATGTGAACATACGGACCAAAACAAAGATCCATATCAATGCGTATCAAGTGTACAGAAGTGGCACTCTCCCACAAGAGAAAGAAGTTCCTCTAGAGCAACATGTTCATTAGGTTAATCAATATGCTGCATATAAATGCACGCCAGCATGCACTCAATATGCAGTGTAGACAAAATTCAGTCTAGACCCCAAGCATGCTGCTGACTCACAGTGTCCAGATGTCCACCACTGTCCTACCCGTCCACAAGGGACAAGCATCATCATGTACGGGAAGTCTGAAGTCATGACTGTCTTTCTCTCTATCTCACTTTCTCTGTGTCGCATTCATGGTTATACAGAACGTAAACCACACACAGAGAATGATAGTGTGTTTGACAAAGAAACAGATGAAGAGATACGCAAACAGAAATGGGAAGACTTCACTAGCACTAGTGGGGGACTGGTTCAAAGATCAAAAAACAGATGTAAGGCGTTTGACAAAACTGCCTCCAAATTGCAAACACGTGTGGTCAGAACCAACCCCTCCCTACCCCCAACATCCCCTCCAATACAGAAAACCCATTTCAAAATGATCATACTGAACATATACTGCAACATCTTTACTAATAAACTGATCTTAGTCAGAGTCACTATTAAACATGTGCTCAGACTGTGTTCATCTGGACATATTTATGTAAAAGTGAATTAAAATTTTTAAGAAATATACAAATGTTATTAAGCTCCCCCATAGTTTGAATAGTAAATGAGAAGGTCTAACACATAAACAAGACTATATAAACTTGAAATGAAAATCTTGGACAGTAAATGAGACACTGTTCTACAGAGAGGAAGACATGTCAAGACAAGATATGACACGTCCCATGTGCTTGGAATTGCTGACTGAACTACTCTATACTTTTTTTTTTTTTAACTCAACCTGCATGCATTATTCTTACAAATAAATTAATAAATAAACAATAGCACTGTTTAAAATGCAAAACTAAAAATAATGTTTAAAAAACAGAAATAAGTAATCAAAATAATATATATATACACACACACACACATATATATATATATATATGTTTGATGAATTATATACAAAATATATATTATTATATTTATGTATTTATTTAATGAAATTAATTTATATAAAATGTACTATTAAAAATAATAATAACTCATTATTTAAAAAAAATACGTAATTATTTTAAGTTGTGAACACAATAATACGAAACACGCCTACTTTCATTATTTCAAACATTTGTTTGCCATTGTTCTGCTGGGTTCTGAAGCGCGTGATTTGAGCGTTTTATTGTTCTATTGCTCATTGTTTGATCTGTTGTCTGATACATTTACTATATAATCAATGTATCACTCGACTGTGTGTATAAACATTGTTTCCAATAACGCGCGTCTCATCTCCACTACGACAAATAACGCGTTTTGATGCAAAGCGTCCTGAAAACAGAAACACATTCAAACACACACACACACACACATACCTCAAATCAGTCCTGAGCGATACTTCTCTATGGAAAGTGACTTCAGATGAACCGCAGAAGAAGGAAAGGCATCAGTTCATCTCTCCTGTTATGAAGGTGTGTATGTTAAATCTGTTTATTTCTCTCTTGGAAACAGTTCAATTGTAGACAGGACCCTTAGAAATGTAAATTAATACTTGGAGTGGGGCGGGCGGACAATATGACCCAACGCCTAAGTCACATGCGATGCTCCGCCCATTTCCCCTCATGATTATTCATCAGCAGGGGAGACCCCGAAAACGGTCTAAGCGTGGCGCAGTATCTGTGGGCGGAGACTAAGGGTGCAGCGTACACAAAGCAAATGCGACTATATAATTAAAGGGATAGTTCACACAAAAATGAAAATTCTGTTATTATTTACCCACTCTCGTGTTGTTCTTTTACTTCCACAAAGAGAGAAATGTTACGTTCTGTCCTGGTTGGTCTCTTCCATGCGCTGGCAATAAATGGTGACAGAAGAGCCTTAAAAACGGAGACGACCTCACTATAAAAGTATCAAACATACTTCAATACGACTCCTTTATATTCTGAATCTTGAGTCATACTGTAGCATTGTGCGACTCAAATTTAACTCTGTTTAAGAATAATTTCTAGCGTGCTGTTTACGGAACAGATTCGTCCAGTTCAGTTCGTGAACAAATCAGAAACAATTCATTAAAGATCCTTCTCAAACGAACTGTACATCAAGTAAAAAATAAATAAAAATAAAATTGATGACAGAATTTACATTTTTATGTGACTGTTCCACTTTCATTCAATTCTAACATTCTTCATTTATCATTCAAAAGACAAACAAGTCATTTAAATAGCAAGCTGTCATAAATTTACTTTGTTCACTGGTTTCTGCATGTGGATTAAAATAATCGGTTTAGCAAAGACTGAGTCTGGACCCCAAAAGCCCCACTACCCCCATCAGTCGACGGGATTTCTGCTTTTTTTTTCACCCCCTTTTTCCAGTACAGCCCCGCCCTCGATGGCCACTCGCTGATTCACGTGCTCGTGTGGAACGTGTGCTGTCTGTGTAAAACACCGGACATCCGGTTGCTGGGGCGTTATGACAGTTGTTTTTTTGTTTGTTTTTTTTTATTTTTTTTATTAAACATAGAATACAAGAACTCATAGAGGTAACAGCATAGAATAAAATCAAATACAATAACAATCAGCATCAAACCTTAAGGGGATCCACAATACATGTAAGGCAATAAGGCTTTTAATCCGCCATTTTTATACTCTTTAACTATCTGGGACCTTTTTAAATAATGCGTTTTATTTCTCCATATAAATTGAAAAATGACTGAATTGGCCTTCCTAATATTGCTGTCAGAAATAAACAAAGAGTGACAAGGATATAATAACTTAGACACACCTTCAGCTTTAGATAGAATAACTCTTCCAAATACTGTGAGATCTCTGGTCAGCCAGTGACTTTTTTTCATATCAACGACACGTTTCTCAATGTTAACCTCCTCTATCCTACGATCATCCTTAGATATTGTTAAACCCAAATATTTCACCTCAGTCTGGACATTTATTGAGGCAATAGAGCTCTCTGGACAAGAGTGGATAGGCAACAGTACACATTTCTCAATATTGAGAGACAAACCTGAGGCATCAGAAACGCTATGACAGTTGTGTCACACAGAAAGTTTGGTACAGAAACAATTTCCTGTCAAGAACACACCAAAGAGATGGTACAGAGACGAAAAGCAAAAACTCGATTTTACGAAACTACCAAACATATTTGCTGTAAAAAAAAAAAATTAGAAAAAATAAAATAAATAAAAAGTACTACCATACTTAATATAATTTCTAAAAATTAATATTATTTTTAGCTGTAATTATCCTTACCATGACTTTATAATACTGTCTCTTGTCTGTGTGTAGGCTACTATTTGCAGACATGATTACAAGTCTATGATGTACTGTACACTCTAAGTCACTTAATAATTTCATAAATTAAATTATTAAATTAAAATTTAATTAAATATTTTACAGACTCACTATATCTTAAGAATATACGTATTTCTTATAAATAAAATATTAGATTTTTTACAATTAATTTTTTATGTCCGTTTTTGAATGGCTGCTCCCTCCAGAACTAGTTTCAGGATGATGTGGAATGCAGTGCATTCCACTGCCATGCTTCATGTGAGAGATCCTTTATAGAACTATAGGGGAATGAGTCATAACTGCTCAAGAGGTTACCTAGAATTCAGTCCCACCACACTTTCGGGGGAACAAATGTGGAGAAGTTACGGGAAGATGGGAGGGGTCCCAATGTTTGGATGTGGAAAAAAAAGTCAGTCAATCCCAAAGCCATTCTTTTGCAATCTCTGAGCCCTAAGAAAAGAGAGGGACTAGGAGGGGAAAAAACTCTTTTAGTACAACGTGTTTATACAAGAAGTAGTCAGATTATTATTATTCATCCCCTAATTAAGTGGAATCAGATTTGAACAATTCACTTTTTCTGTACAGCTGGCAGAAAATATTAATTTACAACCAGATATACAACATTTTTGGTCTTATAAGCAATAATCAAACCTTTGTCAGAAGAAATAGGCTACAGGTAGGTCATATATTACACGTTTGTTTTTCTTGAGCAGCTTTTGGCTTTATAGTATAATATAATGTATCCATTATCACTCCAGTCCATCTGCATTATTAATTTGATATTTTCTGTGTGGTTGATTTCCTGTGACCCTTCTAACCACCTGTTTACTGTTAAACAGGAAATGACAGTTTTCTAAAACCATGGTAATGACTCTGGCTTCCTCTATCGCAGTGGCCTAAAGGCATCACTCTGAAGATCAGTGTACATTCCCTTTTTACTGAACACACCAGTAAAACAGACTTTATCATTTATTTTTTACACTCGTAAAAATAAAGGTTCTTTATTGGCATCTATGGTTCCATGAAGAATGCTTAACCTTTCCCTTGCACAAAAAAACTCTTTCTTTATAGTAGAAAAGGTTTTTAGTTTAAATTATTAAAATGTTCTTCACACTAAGTAATATTGTAAACATTTACTGAAAGGTTCTTTGGGGAACCAAAAAATTTTCTTTTATGGCATCGCTGCAAAAACACTCTTTTTTAAAAATCACTCTCTTAATGATTAGACGATTAAAAAACTGTGCCTTTACTTATGTTTAATTTTCATGCATAAGATAGACAACTAGATAATGTCCAAATACAAAATCCCCACGAAAGTCCCTGAACTTCATGTACTTGTGCATGCACAATATATAGAGTTTAAACTTTAACCATGTCTGCTTTGATCAGGTCGGCTTATTGCCACATAGCAGAACACTGAAAATAAATAGTTGCGGCCATAGTGAATGTATGTGACCTACTTTGACTGGGGACTGGGGCCGCACTTTACCAATAAGATTACATCTTACAGGAAAATACACCCAGAGTGCAGTCACACTGGGAGTTCATCTTTACGTGTTTTCCACTGGAATGGAGCCATCTCTGCTTCAGAGGCTTGACCAACAGCATTGTCATATGTTCCTCAATGTGCTGTAACAGAATATAGACCTCTCAGATGTCAATACATGTCAATGTATTTCAGTCAAAACTGACACACATCTGTATTTGTTTATATCGGTCCTGGAAATACATTATGATGACTTTTAAACAATATTCGGAATTTGTCTGTGTGAAGATTCTTTAAAAAAAAATCACCTTTTGTGTTCCATGGAAAGAACACAAGCACACGTGTTTGGCCTGACATGAGGGAAAGTTGACAGAATTTTCATTTTTGGATAAACAATTCCTTTAATTTGGAATGAGGGCACTTTACTTTATGAAAAGTACGCAATATAACATCTGCAAAGAGTTTTTGCAAGAAGAAGTTTTAATGAGGCTCGTGTCTGCAATGTACAGAGTCACAGATGTTTGAGCGGTTTCACACTCCAGGGAAGACTACATGTGCTCTTGGGAAAATGAAACTGAGTTGAATACCTGACTAGATGTGTTTTTTTTAAATATATTATATTTCCCTAAATGAGCTGTGCTACCTGATGAGGAAAGTGTGTAGTGTGTTGGATACTCAGTGGGTAATGCAGTCTTTATCATTTGTTTGTGATGCATGTATTTTATTGTTTAGATTACAGTTCATTGCATTGTGCGTTTTTTGCATTGTTGTAAAGATTGTATTTTATGTGTATTTCGTCTAAAATGCAATATTTGAAAGCTTTGATGTTACTTTAATATTTTAAAAGCATAAAAATCTTTCCAACATGAAACCACAAGTCAGTCTGTACTAGTCAAACTGTGTTTTTATTGAATGCACAGAAAGAAATTAAACGAAGCAATAAAACAGGGTAACATGAATGTCATGCATATGTTTTACATTTGCAGCTTCACTGTTATATTTGATCAGTTCAGTTCTATTTATTTAAGAAAGAGTCAGATGAAGAAAATTCTTGAATCACTTGTGTGAAACCTAAAATGCATGCTATTTCCTTAAGCTCAAGTGTAATTTAAACCTAAATTTGTGATATATTTAAATTTAAAATACATTTATTTGTTACATGCAGAATCAATATGAATTTATGCTGTGTATATTTGAAAAAAAGATTTATGGGCGCAATAGTATGTGATGTTCTGTGTAAAGAGATGCCATGCACAGCCCAAAATCAATCAATCAATCAATCAATCAATCAATTTCATGTGACACCTCTCTCTCTCTCCTGTTGTTACCATGAGCGCTGGGCAGACGATGGGCGACTTATGAGGAGCTCAGCCTCTTTTAATCTAATAAACCATCTCTGAGTCATGCTGCAGGATGGGCGGCACCACACATTTCTGGATGACCCTGCTGCAGCACGCTCTGACATAATCATATTATGACCCTGATGCTGATCATGTGCCATAATACTGCCAGAATATGATTAAAGGTGCTCTTAAAAGTCAAATCACAGCTTACCATAAAAGTGCTTTCCAGCTCATTTTACTTAACCTGTAGATTCTATAATGGAAAATTACATAGAGAGGGTGTTTTGATCCTTAAATTGTTTTTTGGACTTGTCATATTTGTCACATGTAGGCCTATAATATATAACACTGTTTGTATTTCTCTGCTTGTCTGTGTTACAGACAGACTGTCGGGTCTGTACTTCAGAGGTGGGGATTATCAATCACTCATTCTGCAGGTTCTTTTGTTACGCTAGGTGGTGACAAGTGACTGTCTTTATGAGAGAATCACTGAATCATTCATTCATTTAAGAATGAGATACGTCATGAGTGAGTCATTTGAATCATTCACCCAGCCGATTTGTTCAAAAATGTTTATTCATTGAAGTTACTGGCTGACCAGCATACTAACATAGGCCTACAGTATTACTTTTACTATTTCTCCCAAATACAGATATTGCAGAATTAGTAGCAGTATGTCAGTACGCTGTTCCGAATGCAGCCACTGTTTTTATGAGTGAGTCATTTGAATGATTCATTCAACCGATTTAGAAACAAAGCACACTATGGTGCTGCAGCAGCTCTGCTGCTATTTTATTTGACAACTTTTTGCGGAGCAAAACAGACAAAGCAGCTGGCAATGTTATGTCTAAAATGTAAGTTACACAATAGAAGTTCTTGCTTATTGAACTTTATAAATGTATACAATAGCTTGCCCATGACAGAATCACAGCTGTGTTGATATACGACACAAAACACTCATGTGATATTGCTTCAGTAAATCATTAGTTTGTGTTTGCATCCCGCCACACTCACTATTACTGTAAATAATCAGTTATTGTAATAAACATAATGGATTGTAGTATCCCAGTCCCATTTATCACATTACACAATACCCTGGGACAGCTCAGTCCCCAGCTAACAATTTTTAGCTTCAGAATGTTCTGGTAGCGTTAATTTTTGGTTCTCAGAACGTTCCTAGAATGGACTTCCTGACTTTCTCTGTTCATTAGTCAGGAAAGTTTTCTTCATGTAAACAGAATACTCCTTTTGGGTTTGAAGTTATAACATTCTCCTAACCTCCAACATTCTGTTGCCTGCTATATGTAAATAACCAGTTGTTTGCTTATGCTTTGTGTTCCATAAACATAAGTTGTGGATTTCATTAAACAAAGAGATTAAAATAATTGAATGATTAAAAAAAATCTAATCAAATAAACTGTCATTGTAACCTCTGAGCAGCATTTATCATCCACTTGTTACATGTTTTGTATATCTCTTTTAAATGTTTGCTATGTAAAGTATTGTCTTCCAGAAATGACCTCACACACAAATATCTGCTTCATTTCAGAACATCCAGAGGGCTTGCTGTCATCCTGAATGCACAATATATATAGCTGACTGACCTAAGTAACACGAAGACATATTTACAGCTGATTGATCACTCAGTTTTTCCAAAGACAGCATTCAATCTAAAATTCGCTAGGCTGTATCTGTCACTCTGTCCTGAAATAGTCACACACCGAGTCTGTGCACTCTCCGGGCACTTAGCTAATGGAGCTGATTGGTATGAATGGGGAGGCTGGTGCAGAGCAGAGCCACTGCAGAGGTGAATGATGTATAGGGTTTTTTAATACCCTGCCAACTGAATCGATGACAATCAATCAGGATGAAGAGCTGAACACACATTAGAAGATGTAGGCGTGGTTGCAGCATGACACTGGAGTCTTAACGCAGAGCTGAACATAAAACACATATGTACAAAGAAAGCAAAACACATTTATTGCGTTACTGTATATATAGCAGTAAAGGAGGAATGAAGCCTTCTCTTTATGGTTGTTTAAGGAGAAAATGAAACACTGAATTAAGGATGTCTGCTGTATCTAGCACACACTGATTTCCTCTCATAAGGTTACACAAACATACACTCATACATGCAGCATAAACAAAGGTTTTGTAGGCCAGATCTGGTCCTCTGGGGACACCAAACATGTGACGCACTGGAGGTGGACAGAAGTGGAGAAAACAATAGAGAGCAGCCTGACTGACCGACCGACCGACCAGCTGACAATAAATATGCTGAATCAGCTGGTCCTCTGACAGAACACGCGCACAGACGCATTCCTGCACACGTGTGCATACGTACACACACACTCATGCAGATCTTCAAAAACAACCATTAAAAGAAATGTTTACCCCAAAATGAAAATGTACTGATACACGTCATCCAAAATGTAGATGAGTTTGTTTCTTAATTGGAACAGATTTGGAGAAATGTAGCATTACATCACTTGCTCACCAATAAACCAATGATACCAGAACTGCAGTGAATGGGTGCCGTCAGAATAAGAGTCCGAACAGCTGATAAAAACATCACAATAAGCCACAAGTAATGAACACAACTCCAGTCCATCAATTAATGTCTTGTGAAGCAAAAATCTGTGTTTGTAATAAATGAACCCATTTCACTGCAATTTTTCATTTTTTTGGTGAACTATTCCTTTAAGTACAAAGAATAGGAAAGTATTATCTTATTGAATCTCCACAATCTTTTCTAATATTCAGCAATGTCACACACCTTTTTTTTTGTTTTATTTTTTAGAAATCAGAATATCATTGAAAATAACCACACAGAAAACCTTTGCGACTGCATAGTACACTACAGTATTGCCATGGCACCCACCTACAACACCCATTGCGACAGTAAATGGTGCATAGGCAAGTATTACATATATTTTCTTCTTCAAATATAAAATCTATTTAGGTATCTAATATATCTATAAATAAAAAAATAATACATAAAATAAATAGTGATAATTGAATCAAAAATGTCCAAACAAGGTCATATCTTTGCTTAAACTATTCCATTTTTCACTTATTTGTCCCTAGTGGTTTATTGTTCCACTGAATTAACAGTGCTGAAGCCACTAATGATTTTTCAGCATGTTTTCCAAAACATACATGCTCACATATACACACACACAAACACACTCCATACTGAGAAAAAACATGCATAAATGGAGTGTATAATGTCACTTGCTTGTTTTCTATCAATCACTGATGAGTGTTAATCAAGTCTTTGGAAAGTCACAATTGTCTACATTGCATGAATTGACTTAAAAGGTCTATACAGATGGATGGGACAGATATGTGCGTGAATGCTTCACTTTTGTTCCCTGCAGTTTGGCAAGACACACACACACACACACACACACACACACACACAAAGAATCCATCATATGAGAACTGAGCTAAAAGAATCAGAACTGACTTAAAATCTACAAACATTTCTGTGGAAAACCCCATGAAATCAAAAGTGGAGTTTTGTGGGTTAAGTATGCTTGTTAGGTTTTAGTGTGAAAATGTTTCATTAAAAAAATACACATTTAATGTTTAGTCTTTCACTTTTGGCAAAATGGACCAAAAATATCAATGATCATGCACACAAGGGTGTATACAAAACTTTGTACAATAAATCTGCCCCTAAATGTATACACCAGCTGCCTCCAGCTAGCAATTACGATATAAAAACAAATCATGATTGGTCGCAGTGGGCAAATTATAAAATGACTTTTGTAAAGGATTTTCTATAGCTAATATCAGGGCCTTTCAGTCTTTATAAACTGCAAATGAACTAAAATGTCTTTTTTTTTTTTTTACATCTATATTGTTTGAAAATGCTGTTGAAACACTATTTCAGCAATGACAATATGTTAGTATGGTTTTGCAGGGTTGTGCTCTTGCTTTTAACCAATGTTTGAGTTGCAGACAGACGGCACCCAGACAGACTAAATGTCTTGCTACGCTGCCATAAAACATCCTCTCACAGGCCAGCCATAATGAGATATTGAAGAAGAAATTAAATGAGTTTTCCCTTGTTTATTAAAGGTCCCTGACCGAGTGGCAGACTCGGTCAGCACTCAAAGCATCATGCTGCAGATAGCCCAAAATTCAAGGCCATGATTCCATGTGATTATATTTTCCACAAAGGCTGCAGAACTTCTGCCTTTTTCCACTGTGTACTTGAATAGATTTCCTCTCCAAATCTCCAACTCGGAGAGGAAACCTGTGTTGTTTTTCTGATAACTGTCCATCCTTTGCCTCCTTGTAATTCTCTGTCCTTGGAGTGTGTGTGTGTATGTGTGTTTTCTGTACCTGATAACGGTCCATCCTCTGGCTCAATATAATCTGTTCTGACTGGCAGGCTGTCCTGGATTGGGTGCTCCTATTTCCAGAACACACAGAGAAACAAGGACACTGTCAATCAGCTTTAAACACATCATTTTAATGTTGTGACCCTGAGTGACATATAAATCACAGTCCCCTGAAGACAGACTGAAAAATCCTACATTCCTGCTAGAAGTCAACGGGACTCTTTTTCCAGACTTATGACTTGAATGAAAAAATAGGACTATAACTTCCAGAATTAGGAAGGAAACTTGCATTCCAGAGTGACTTGCTGTATAATTTTACATAACAAATATAATAGGAGATGTGTCTTTATGCACCAAGAGCTTGTAACACTCCAAAGAGAAAGGAAAAATTTAAATCGCATCATATGACCCCTTTAAACAAATGTGTATCTAAATGCCAGTTATTACAAATTCAACATTCCTGTAGCTCAAACAGTACAACATGGCACTAGAAACACCAAGGTCATGGGTTCGATTCCCAGTGAATACATGAACTGATGAAATGTGCATTTTTGATTACACTTAAAAATAAAGGTTCCAAAAGGGTGTTTTCACAGCAATGCCACAGAAGAACCATTTTCAGAACTTTTCAGTGAACAGTCCCTAAAAGAACCACTTATTTTTTTAGTGTGAGGAATATTTTAATAATCTAAAGAACCTTTTTTTACACTATAAAGAAAACTTGTCCAATTGGAAAGAGAGGTTTTATGGATGTTAAAGGTTCTTCATGGAGCCATGGATGCCAATAAAAACCTTTATTTTTACATGTACAGTCGCTTTGGATAAATGCAAAAAAGAAGGTTCCAGAATATTTTATTACTCAGAGGTTGCTCCATCACATTTTAGAAGATTTAATTTACGTTTCATTAAAATATATTTTGCATCACAATTTTTCCTTATTTAATATAAAAACAAAAAAAAAATTTAATTTGATTTTTATTTGTGTTCACATCTTTAAAAAAAAAAAAATCAAATTTCATTAATTGTTTCCTTCTTGTCTCTTCCAAAACTGTCAATTCTTGTTAATGTTTAATGGAATAATGCAATCTGTATCATAAATTGTCTTTTTTTTTTTTTTACAATGTATGTACCCTCATAATATTCAATCAAAAATATTACTTTCTACATGTCGACCTCGCGACAACACTTCAGTATTTGCAGAGGATTGCCAAACACATACGTTGTTAACAAAACTCTAAAAACTGGCTCTCAGAAGTTCATACACAAGCCATTGCACACATGCACACACACATTCAGCTTTCCCCTTGTTCAACATGCTTTTCCTTTTTCCTGTAGCCTAGATATAGGCGGTGTGGTTGGAGTCATCTGGATTTTCCTTTGAACATCACAAAACATCTTGCACACTCACATACACTCAGATTTCTTTTCAAATACTGGGGCCAAATTAAAGTTTATGATAATCTTTCTGTGGTTCCATGTTTCCAGAAGTGTTTGCAAGTCGCATCACTATTATTATTGCTCATGTGGTTAATGATTTGAATAGACCTCTAACTGAAAGTATTAAACTTTAGCAGATAGTGATAGAATTAAATAATTAAATAAATACAAATAAAATAAATCCATATAAAACTGGTTAGAAAACCCCATCAATCAGTATTAAAGAGGAACGTGCGCCATAATTAGTGACCAAATCATTTGCAACCACCCATAACACCTTAGCACCACTCACATTTTATTCAGAATATTAATTAGGAGTGCATTTGTACAATATTATCTAAAAAATTGGATATATAGGCTTATGTGCATATGACACACACGCACAAAACATATATTCAGTTAGGGGGTTATATAATAGTCACTTCACGGCTATTATATGATGCACAAAATATACAGGGCTTGAAAACTTGATAGCTGTAGCATGGTTTTATCTCTGAATCATGTTTCATGAGTGCACACATACACACACATACACATATGCAGCAGTTTAGAGGCTCCCGTTGAAAAGTGATAGCCCTTTAATGGCATCCATCCCCCACTTCTCTTTAATTGACCGTACACACATTTTCACTGCATTTGAACTCGAGACCGTAACTGACCTATCTTTGTGGGTGCCAGGTGTCTTATACTAACATATTACTTCAACATGAGCACTCCTGTCAGCACTGGCTGCTACTACAATACCATGTGAGAGTTTGTGTGTGCCTCTAGAGAAGACTTCGCTTAAATCAAACTGAAACACAAAGAATGGGAAAAAACTCTTGTCCCTGACACAGCATGGTATGTGGAGGACAGGCTGTTCACCTAGAGGCCAAACACAAGGAAGATCAATCTTCCTCAGGGAGCGACAGGATGCTGGATTTATGGGCAGTGATGACGTGGGACAAGAAGCATTCAGGGAGCTCTACAATACCTGGAGAGAGCTATCCATTAGCATTCCCATTCATCTCAATGCCATGACATTCTGGAAGTGCATGATTTTAAAGCTGCCATCTTTGCTCATGGACACAAAACACATAGCACTTCACTAGCGATCTTACTTAAGTGTGACGTCAAAGACAGCAGACAGGGGAAATATCCATTATTTATAATCCCAAATCAACACTATCATAATGGAAAGTTATGATATGATGATATGTATATTACTTATTCTTTAATCTTTTATCTCACCTCTTCATATTTTAATCTTAGACAGTAGAAAACTATCTAACTATCCAATAAGGATTATTATAACCTAAAAAAAAAATTATGTCATCATTTACTCACTCTCATGTTGTTTCAAACCTGTATGACTTTGTTTCTTTTGCAGAACACAAAAAAGGAAAACAGTTTTTTTTTTGTTCATACAAATGAAATTCAATTGGGGTCTCGTGTTGTTTGGTCCCCAACATTCTTCAAAATATCTTGTTTTGTGTTGTGCATAAGAAAGCAGTTTGAACGATGACTGTTCTTCTGATATTAGTGATATTAATGATATTAGTAAATTTGCCTATTAGAATCAGAAAATGCATTCACAGTGAGACTATGCTTAAATTAGCAAAACATTGCTTTAGAAGCCAGAAACCCGCACACACACACAAGTTTAATAGCATTGCTAATGAGAAGCCTTTAAGTCTTGTTCATGGACTGAGACCTCAATAAATCTCAATAGCAGACTAGGCTAGTCCTAACCTTTACAGGAATTTACAATTAAGTTAAACTTAAAAGGCCAAGCCAACTGTATTTTTTTATATTTAAAGCTAGTTTTTTGGGCAGTGTAGAGTAGGACTTGTTGTTTGTAATTTCTCCGATCACAAATGCTGACATGGTTTTATGTTTACGCGGCGCGATGCAATGCAACGCGTAAAAAGACAGGGTTTTCATGTTTTTGTCTCGTCGCTCCGGCCGGGACAAGGTATCACAGTATGGTAAGGGGCGTAACATTTCCGTCTCACGCTTGAGGTATTCGGCCAATCACAACGCACTGGATAGCTGGCCAATCAGAGCACACCTCGCTTTTCAGACTGATGAGCTTTGTAAAAATCGACGTGTTTCAGAAAGGCGGGGCATAGAGGAGAAACAATAATGTACAGTATGTGGAAAATAATGTGTTTTTTTAACCTTAAACCGCATAAACACATTTCATTACACAAAATACACAAAATAATGTTCTTTTTAGCAACATCATATGACCCCTTTAATTCTTTTAAACATATCAAATAGGCCTAAAAATTTAAGGTGATTTTTTAAGTGGTTATTTAAGGTGATCATCTGATTGAACTCAGATAGATGATGTTAGTTTGGTCAAGTAGAACTTTAGCTTAAGTACAAGAGCTAAAGTGCAACCAGTTTGACTTGTGTTAAATGGCTTGTCTAAACACACACACTTCCCGATAAAGACCTTAATGAAATCAGTCCATATTAGCTTTAAGGCATCTGCATTCAGATTTATAGTGTGTCCCAATTCATGTACTTTTACAACTTTTTGTAGTCAAGAGTGTGAAAAGTGTGTTGACTGAAAATTCCAACGAGAAAAATTCTGCACTTATTCAACCAAAAACAAAGTGTGGAATGTTGGACACTCAATTGTCACAAATTTCCTTGCATAGTGGAGGGGGAGGGTTATCAGACTCTGATGCTGTATTACAAAATAACCTTCTAAAATACATATGCTAGACAGTAGTGTATAGTGCATATCACACGTGCCAATGTTTAGCACGTCAATTGGGACACAACTAGCTCTTTTTGGATAAAGCACCAGAATATTGAAGACATCATCTTGCTCCACAAAGATTTTTGTCCAATCAAATGCGCTATAGAATGAGAATGCCCCTCCCCCAATAGCATCTTCTACTGACTAGCAAGTAGCATGGTTCATGGCAGTGACATAACTCATCAGAATTGCATACTAGCATACTACTCTTACAATTTCTGCCATAAACATTATCTGCCATATAAAGAAAAAAAAGTTTGCCAATTCAAGTGTAACTTTTAAAAAGAGAATTATTTCCCAACCGAACTTCAATAGGGAATCCAAATGTGATCAAGAGATTTCATGATTTTTTATGAAGCAGTTTCACTCACTGAACAACTGATCTTAGTAGAATCTCAGGAGCTTTAGCAGTTTCATGAACCAGCTAAGCTAAATTATTAAAGCCTGTTTCTGCCATTGAATTGTGAGATAAAAAAGTTGCTATTACCTTTTTTATTTTAATCCAGTTCTGACTCCCCCACCCCCCCCAAAAAGTCAGAATTGTGAAATATGAACTCAGAATTCTGATTTTATTTCTAGAAGCTAAAAGCTCAGAATTATAAACTCAGAATTGTGAAAAAGTCAGAATTCTGAGTTTAATTCTTGCAACTCTGACTTGCAAAAAAAACAACTCAGAATTGCGAGATGTAAACTTAAAACTGAACCTTAAAAACCTTGTGATAAAAAGTTGCAATTACCTTTTTATTTATTTATTTATTTTTATTCTGTGGCAGAAATAGGCATCCATACCTAAACAAGCTAAAAGTTGAGTGCAAATCTCACCTTTTGTGGCCTGATGATAGATGGACGGGGAATATGTGGCCGTTTTGTGTCCACAACAGGGCTCTTATCCTGGGCATCGTCTTCCTCTGAGAGCCCTTCTGAGCTTGGGTATGAATTAAATGTGTCCTGGTTCTCTGTGCCCAGTTCTTTGGTTTTGGAGTTAGTTCCGTTAGTCCCGTTAGTCTTGGTCTGGATGGAGACGCAGCTAAAAGAAGGCTGGCTATCAGTCCTCACAGGGTTTATTGGACCAGGCTGAGTGAGAACAGCCAGGCCCATGACCGGATCTGGTCCAGTTTTGCAGATTTCTGGGTCCAGGTATGGAGCAGAGTCAGCAGAAACATCTGGAGGACCACCGAAACAGTACTGTAGCGCTGAGCACGGAAGCCCATGCATCACGCTTGATGAAACAAGCTTTCAGTGTCCAATGAGACGTTGAAGCTCCAGTTTATGGATGAGATCCCAATACACGAAACCATTTCAGGATACCATCGCAGTTTGATGGTTTACCATGGTTTCACGCAAAAAGATCCAAGAAATATTGACCTCCAGAGACCTTCCCACAAGTGATTAAGTTGTGCTCATAGGCTCAACATGTTTTTCAGAGCAACATAAGCAAGTCTAACTCCAATAACCTTCTCCATGAATGCATTTGGGAAACTTCCAAACACATCCCTGTCTAATTATCAACTAAAAACTTGCAGAATTCACTTCAGTCTACTCTGTACTAGTCCTTCCTCTTAACCTGCTCTTTCTGAGGATGAATGTGAGGCTTGGGGCTTTGCGAGCGATGGGTTCGTGGGGGTGTCCGAGTGTCTGGTTACCTGAGCAGGTACTCCCCCTGCCAAGGGCCTGTGGCATTGTCCTTGCGCATCCCAGTGTGCCAAGCGGAGGTGTTGGGTTTCAGGGCCTCAGTAACTGATAGGCTCTTAGTGAAACTCAGTTGTGGCGGGTTAAGGCAAGGAGCAAAAGAGTGAGAAAGCGTTATCAGAGACCTCAGAACCGATCGCTGGACTGAACAAAAACAATTGGGTAAAAAAACAACAAAAAAAACAAGGTCAACTAGTCAGGGGTCACTAAATGTGAAATATTAACATGTTAAGAATATGAATTGTCTATAAAACAGTTTGTTTACAGGTAAGACTAATAAAGTTTAAAAAGATAGTTTCTGTAAATTCTTATGCTAATCTGCTAGCTAGACTAGCACAATACTAGCATACCGTTGTGAAAGAGTAGTACACTTTAGTATAGTTTTACAGTACATTTAGTTCACACTTAAGTATATTCTTATAATGTACCGTAATGTTTTTTAAACCCTTAATTGCATGTTATTTACAATTAAATGTAAATGTATTATAGTTTAAATTGATATTAAATGCAATAAGGTTTTTTTTGACACACTTAAGTAAGATGTACGTACATCTTCATATGTAATTTCATAATTATGTCCATCGTCTTTGAAATATGGTTAAAGTGTACTGCTTTTTATTTACCTTGGTAGGCCTAAGGTAAAATATACTTCAACATAATTTCTATTGAAACTTCCATGGCATGTATTTAAATATAGTTGTAATGATGAAGTTGCAATTTTGTGCATTTTAAATATTTTTACTTTAAATGTAATATCAAATAGTACTTACTTAATATCAAATAGCGTAGTGCAGCCATGCAAGGCTATCCAGTAATGTTTTTTAAACCCTTAATTGCATGTTATTTACAATTAAATGTAAATGTATTATAGTTTAAATTGATATTAAATGCAATAAGGTTTTTTTTGACACACTTAAGTAAGATGTACGTACATCTTCATATGTAATTTCATAATTATGTCCATCGTCTTTGAAATATGGTTAAAGTGTACTGCTTTTTATTTACCTTGGTAGGCCTAAGGTAAAATATACTTCAACATCATTTCTATTGAAACTTCCATGGCATGTATTTAAATATATTTGTAATGATGAAGTTGCAATTTTGTGCATTTTAAATATTTTTACTTTAAATGTAATATCAAATAGTAGTTACTTAATATCAAATAGCGTAGTGCAGCCATGCAAGGCTATCCAGCAGGGTAATGATAGTGTAAAACTACCAAAAAATACTGAAAATGAGATCACATAAAAAAGGCAGGTAGACAGCCATATTACAACTCAATATCATGTGTGTGTTACCCCTTTGGGAGTAAATATAGACTGGTCTGAAAATACGTCCACATTTGACAAGGCAAATATTAGCACTAGGTCGCCACATTACACAAGGTGGACAAACTGAACAATGCAGAGCCATTGAAACATTGATGAGCCCTTTTGTTTGAGAATGTAAACAGGACTGCAGTTTCCACTCCACGAGGAGCCGAGGTACCATATGTGCACCAGAGAAACATGAACTCAGGGAGTCTGAGCGTCTGAATCGTGATGTGAAGTTAATAGGACTTAATAACAATGCTTTTATGTGTATTTTTAAAGGACAGGCAGTGCAGATGGGTGGAATATTTCACAGAAAGCCTGGTTATTTAGACCTGCATAATAAAGAAAAAAACAAGCCTGGAGTTATTTTGGTTTGGCTGATGATCATATACAGTTGTTCCATGGGTAGTTATTATTAGTGCATGGAAAAAAGACACAATTTGAAATTCTAAATATTGCAGCTCATAATCTTTTTATATGCACATTTATAAAAATATATATACACACACAAGTAAATAAGTTGAATACAATTATGGATGGTTGCAAATATTTAACATTTCATATTTTCATAATATTTCATAATAAGGACATCAAGAACAAATGTGAGAAAAAGTTGATATTTAATTTATATTAAAAGCGATAGAACCCTCACAAATGTAAACTGTCATCATTTACTCATCCTCATGTCATTCCAAAAAGTTTTTTTTTTCCTTCTTTAATTTCTCTGTGAAGTATGAAAGAAAACTAAGTCAATGGGCCACTTCTGGGTATAAACCAGGGATGGGCAAACTTGGCCCTTCCAGACCACTTTCCTTCAGAGGTTAGCTCCAACCCTAATCAAACACACCTGAACCAGCTAATCATTGTCTTCAAGACTACTAGAAGGCTACAGGCAGGTGAGTCATATCAGGGTTGGATCAAATCTCTGCAGGAAAGTGGCCTGGAAGGGCCAAGTTTGCCCATCACTGGTATAAACTAACCCTTTAAGACAAGCATTTGGCGCCATCTATTGGTTTTACACTGTAAATGTAAAATAAAGTAAAGTAAACCAGTTTATCCACTAGGATGCACTATACACAAATAAATCAGCTTAAAGCAAACCTGCAGACAAGCAACTCTGTGAAAGTGAGCCTAACAGGATCTCAATGTTTTTTTCCACGAAGTGAAGAGCAATTACATGTGTTTCAGTTCAGATGAATGCTTAAGTAATTTGATATAAACATGCACACTTACTAATCAGGTTTCAGTGTTCAGTCTCTGTAACTTAGTAGAGTTTGATAAGGCAAACAACAGTCAACCATACGGTAATCATTTTTAATTGTCACTTAAATAAAGAATCAGCAGATTTTTAACTACAGATCAAGGTAGCTCCAATGAGACAAACTTAACAAAATCGAAATAAAAAAAACTCATTCCAGCAAATAAACAAGGGCAATTCAAATGACAAAGTAACAGAAGAGTCCTTTTTCTTAGAGCAAATGATGCTCATGTTTGCAACATCAACACAAAAATAGTTTTAGCACAAAGGCAAGAACATAGTTTCAGCATGAAATAAAGTACAAATAGCCAAGAGATCAGTGTTTTAGCGAGCCTAATACTACAGTTTTATGCTTTTCTAACATATCAAAAGCGTGAAGACACAGAGGAATATACTGTATCCATTTGATCAACAGCAGTTTAATGAGAAATAGTGCATCCTGGAATAATAATTATAATAAAAATTTTTAAAAAAAAAAACACTTTCTACTATGAAATTATGAGCACTTCATGGCCATAAAATACAGTTGGACAAAGGAGTCGGAAATTAACTTTTCTGAGACATAAACCTGACCTTAATCAATACTTAAATCATTTGAATTGCAATACCATTTACACAGTGGTAATACTCAAAGTACTTATGAAAGGACTTGTTCAGAACTGAATTCTCCTGATTTCTGTTTTTGAAAAACAGACGGACTGAAAATAAACAGTTTAAGAAATGTTCTGGGATTAAAATGAGTTAAGCTCTATATGCAGACGCTGTCCAGCATCTGTGACATACTGTTGATTACCACAGACAATCATTTTGACTCGTCCCTGAGTTTGTAAAACATAAAAACATGTTCACAGTAATGCACTTACAATGAGGCAAGGCATTCCGGATGGATTTAAAAGCCAAAATGTGCACTTTTTGCTTTTGCTGAAGTGGAATTCTCTTGCAGTAAATCTCAAACTTCTTCAGTAAAGCAAAATGTGCAGATGACCTAACAACCTACATCTATGGGAGACCACAAACTACCTCAAATCAACGACCAACAGTTGTGAGTATTGTCTTAAAAACAACAAAACAATTCTACCCAGTATATTGAAATATGCAACCATCCAAAAGTTTGGGGTCAGTAAGGTTTTTTTTTTTTTTAAAGAACTTAATACTTTTTTTTCAAAAAGTATGTATTATGTATTTTGTCAAAAGTGAAGGTGTAGACATTTATAATGTTAAAAAACATTTCCATTTCAAATCATTTCTGTTCTTTTGAACTTACTAGGGTTTTTCCACAAAAATATTAAGCAGCACAACAGTTAGAAAACCGTTATTTTAAATTGTAGTCTAATAATATTTGATAATAATACTCGTTTTCTGTATTCTTGATTAAATAAATGCAGCCTTGGTGAGCTTAAAAGACTTCTTTTGGAGAAGAAAAAAAAAAAAAAACAGTCTCAAACTTTTGAAGTTCTGAAGTTATTTGAACTGAATTAATGTATGTATGTATATAAATAATTTTGTCAATTATAATAATTTTGTTATTTAATTAATATTATTTAACTTTTGTAATAATTGTATTTATTTCTTTTCTTTTAAATCAGCCAATCAACTTTGGGCAACTTGGAATACTTCATGGACCACCAGTCCATTATTGCATTTTAAGTACATTACTAAAAACGCATTTTTATTTGTTTACAATCTCTCAAGTTGTACTGAACCTGGAACATTTCTTTAATGTTAACACAGTGTCCTTCAATGCATTGGACAAAATAACAGCTGCATGTCCAGCTCTCCTGTACATGCCAAACCAAATAAAGGCATATGAAGGTGGAAAACATCACTACTTCAAATACTATTACTGGACCCTAAAGTATAAGACAATATTGTATAGGGTTCAATACTGTATTATGAAGGCAATGTGTGCTTGATGGCCTTAAACAGATATAAAAGAGTCAGCACCATGAGAGAACGGGAAGAAGATGCACTGAGAAAAAAAAAAATGTTTGTAGATCAGAGAGATTAATTTAAGGTATCAAAAGCAGTTCAATTTTCAGTGATGAGAATCTACAAGAGCCAGTGCAAGGTATACAATTATTCAAAAGTGAAGGCAGTGTACACGGCAAAGAAACAACACAATGTGAAAAACACGCACACCTCTAACAGAAGACCAAAGGAATGTGTGGCAGCCATATTTTAGCTTTGTTGTTGTATAGAGCAGTTGCTACCAAATTATACAGTCGCCTGTAAAGAAGATAAAAAACATTGTTCTTCAGTCTCAGGATGGCGCTTATGTTTAGAACAACTTGAGGAATACGGGAATAAAGGATAATCGTCTCCTCTTCCTGTCCTAATGCTCTCTGCCACCGGGAGGCAGCAGAGGCTACATGACATACAGTCATCGTCCTCTCAAAAAAAGCCACTTCCATGGGAAGTACAGTGCAGTGTAGTGCAGCTTTTGCCTGATGGTGCTTGAGGGGGCAGGTCTCAGCTGTGGTAGCTGGGTACCGCTGCCTGTTTCTGGGAGAGGCGCATCAGTTCCTCTCGGATGGCTTTGATGAGCGAGGCGGAAGAGTGGTTGGGAGGAGAAGGCTCCTCGGGGGGAGCGGAGGGAGCGTAGCCAAGGCCGAGAGAGTCCAGGTGGGCAGGAGCGGCAGATGGCTCCTTCAGACCATTCCTGGAGGTCTGGAATACAGAGATGGAAGTGTAGTCAAGAGAGCCAAGAACCTAAACAAAACATGAAGGAAGGAAAGGAGGACGGAAGGCAGAGTTGAGAGAAAGAAGATTTTTAAAAAAGCTTAAAGAGTTTAGTAAAGTTAGTTTACAGAGTACAGTAAAGAGTAAATTTAGAAAAAGTGGTAACACTTTAGATTAGGGAACACATATTCACTATTAACTAAAAGTTTTACCTCAGTTACCTCCTAATTTGCTGCTTATTGATAGTAAGTAAAGTAGTTGTTGTAGTAGTATGGGACAGGGTTATGGCATCTAAAATATGGTCATACAGAATAAGGTATTAATGTGTGCTAATAAACAGCCAAAATGCTAGGTAATATGCATGCTAATAAGCAGCTGGTTAACAGTGAGTAGTGTTCCCTAATCCCTAATGTGTTACCGAAGAAGCCTCTTACTGAGGCAGAAAAGAGTAAGAATAGCTATGGAAGTAAGAGTTTGAAGAGGACATATTCTACACTTTATGTATCATTTTATTTTATTTTCCCCCCTGAAGCCTGCTTATAGTGTTTGACAACATTTCTTTCACCAAAAAGGCCATACATGATATATTTTTCAGCTTTGCATTTTATAATTGCTTGACTGTTATAGTTTTATTTTAGTTCAAGTTGATTTTTATATACTATTTATAAAAATATATATAATAATGTATGCATATAAGTAGCATGGAATGGTGCGCCTTTTATTATTTACAGTCATGTCAGGTTACGTTCATCCTCACAATAAAGGCTTTTTTCCTAGAGATGCTCAACTTTATTTTCAGCCTAATAACAGATAAAAGCCACTATTTATAATAATAATTAATATAATGTTAATTAAAATTGCAATATTTTTTACAGTTTTTTTAAAATTATTTTGCTCCTATGTTGTCATGGACATTTATATTTTATAGATAGTATATAGCATATAGAAGGGTTTTCCAAACTGGGGGTTCGTGAGTTGATGGAAAGCTATTAAATAATTAATTAAAATAAATAATTTGAAAATAAGTTAAAATACTGTTTACATGCATGTCATGCGACTATTAACCAACATCAGAGAACCATTAACATGTGAATGTGCTATTAAAATATTGAAATATTAACTTAAAATCTCAGGACGCACTTCCAAGTAAATATTTGAGGTCAAAGGGGTTCGGCTGACAAAAAAAAAAAAAATGGAAATCCCTGGTTTTGAGACAGTATATAGCTAATAAAAAAAAAATCACTGTTAAATTTCTACATCTATTTATTTGGTAAGTAGCTGTGTAATAAGTGGTAAAACTGATTATGACCATCAGAATGTTCTCATGACTGTTATGTTGATACTTTTTACATTTCTAAACGTTTGAATTTTGCTGCTTAATTTCAATAAATATTCTATATGGACTGAGGATGGAGCTTTATATGTTTGCAATATATGAGTCTAAACACCAATTTCAAAAGAGTAAAGAAAATCCTGTTTTCCCTTATTTGTTTGTTTAAAATCTAAGTAAGAGAGTATTTCAGACTTACAGGCTCCCTGTTGTTAGCAAGCTTGTTGTTGTCCTCATGATACGGGCTCCAGCTTAACCCGCCAGGCTGCCGGCCGTCACCTACACGACCTGTCAGACCAACGTGGGCTAAATGATGTAGCTGGGCACCTGTGAACCGACATGTATGCTGCATAAAGTATACTTTATATCGCATCATATTGTATATACACTACTATACTTTTTATTGTGACATATAACAAAACTCGCTCATTTGATATCAGCACTTTATTTCTAGTAAAACCTTTAAGCTCATACCTGTAGTTCCACCTACAGGTCGTGGCCTGGTGGAAGAGGGCAACTCATCTGTGTTTCCCCCTCGACCAACATAAAGTGACTCCGGCTGTAGCTGTTCAACAGGAAGGGCCTCTCCTGATGGGATGTAGCCGGACCCTAAACCCTGTCTGTTGAGATACAAAGACGTCAGACTCCAGCTATTAGCAAACCACACTGTACTCTCCCATTACATTCATTTAAGCTGTGTCTACACTACAAGTGAAGGTTGAAATATGATTGGCAGCATCGCTCACAGTTCCCGAAGATCACACAAAACTTTCTTGATCAGACTCGATATACTCACCTATGTGGTAAACCTTGCACACTGAAAGGTGGCAGACCTAATTCAGCATATCTCTGAAAGAAACACACAAACATGCTGTCGTTGAGCTTAAAACATGTTGATAATTCTTGGCACATCCATTGCCCTTTAATGCATAAAAGGCTTAATGTAATACATTGCTAAGTCTGAAACACACATTAGCAGCTGTGTGCACCACCACAACCGAAGCTTCTCTATCTATCAGCCTAAATAAACCCAGAAAACAGAAAAGCTTTTAAATAGCCGAGTTGGGAATGCCATTTTAAGGACAGCGTTTCCATAAAATGGCATGGACAGCGATGGACCATTCCATGCTCCATCTTGACTCTTAAATCAACCTTTGAGTTATTAGACAGTTCATATTTTGCCTCGGTTGGCCTTTGCAATCCCCTTTTTCCCTTCCATGAAAAAAGCCTCAATCTGACAGAAATACTTCATTCATGACAGTGTTGACAGATTAGGCTTCCATTCTGGGTAGTTTATTCTCAATCCGTGGAAAACCCCAAGTCTGTCTTCCTCTGATGTGATTCCAGTGCATCCAGTTTGCTTAAAATCACTCTAGTACGGTTTAACACACATCAAAACACATTTATAATGAAATCAACAAATCAACTGATTGAAACAAACCACCATAACCAGAAATCACAAGTGCACTTAGTCACTGCATCTCTGGATTGAAAAAATTGATTTATACATGCTTTATGCATGCTTAAACATTGATATGTAAATATGGACGGTCATATATTAATATGCTCATGGTTGTGATGTCAATACCCTTTTTTGCAGCCTGTTTCGCAGAGTTGTGATGGACCCATAATGGTTACCAGCCAATATTATAGATTTTTTTTTTTTATTAATCATATAGAAGATGGTTGAAATTGCTCATGGTTGTGATGTCAATACCCTTTTTTGCAGCCTGTTTCGCAGAGTTGTGATGGACCCATAATGGTTACCAGCCAATATTATAGATTTTTTTTTTTTATTAATCATATAGACAGATGTTGGATATTTAATTATGAATCTTCATTTCTGGTATTTTTAGATTACCTTTGCTGTCCTACACATCCTTTGGTAACTTTAAGTTAAAAACACCAATAATTTAATAACACTGTTGTGAGTAATCTGCAGCAAAAGTACTATTCATAATGTAAATTATAATACTGTGAAGCCACTTGATAAGCAATAGAAGATGAAGCTTCTTCACATATGCATGCGTCTCCGGTCTGAATGGAAGTGAATGGAGCGTGACGTCTAGTTTGACTGAATATTTAGACAAGGGGAAATCATTTAAGTAATGGACTATATAAAGAAAACAGTAATACATCAGCTTTCATCATGTGCTTTTTAAATCACATGAATGTGGATCATCTAGTGGATTCTCAGACAGGATGTGTTCTCAAGACAAAGAAAATCAAATGTCTAATCGCTTAGAAAATAATAGCATCTCTCCTTAACAAACCACACAATTTGAGGTATCATTCACAACTGCTCAGAACGATTTATGAGCCAAATGCTTAGCATTAACAGTTTGTTCAAATCTCTATACCCAAGCACAGCAGATTGTTCTCACCCCTGTGTAGGGATTCAAGGGCAGGTATCCTGGGCCCCAAGGCCGCGGGCCACGGGATGGTGGGCTCGAGGCAGGTGGGGGTCCAGGGTTAAGCCCAACCCCAGGCAGAGTGATGCCAGCTGTGCTGCCCTGAGACGAAGGTGATACGAGGGCAAAGGCATCGTCCAGTAGAGAGTGCATTTGCTGCCGGGCCTCCTCTATAGATGGTTGAGGAGGCAGGTAGGGGGGTGGTGGAGGAGGGTGGCCAGGAGGAGAAATCGGACTGTGGAACACGTCATCCGTCGGGGATGGGCTATGGTGCTCGGGACCCTGGTCTGGGTCCGACTGCAAAATATAAACAAATATATATGCTCGATAAGGCTAGATTTAAGTAAGATATGAAATATTAAGATTATATTAAGATTACAAGACAGTAAGTTTATGAAATGTTATTACAATTTTAGATTACTGGTTTCTACCTAAATATATTTTAAAATGTAATTTATTCCTGTGCTGGCAAAGCTGAATTTTCACCAGTCTTTAGTGTCACATGATCTTTCAGAAATCCTTCTAATATGCTGATTTCATGTCTGAAGAAATATTTTTTTTATTATCAATGTTGAAAATCCTATACCTAAAAAAGCATTTATTTCAAATAGAAATCTTTTGTAAATCCATACTGTCACTTTTGATCAAATTAAAGCATCCTTGCTGAATAAAATAAATTTCTTTAAAAAAAAAAAAAAAACATCTTATTGACCTCAAACTTTTGAATGGTAGTATAAGTAAACCTTTAAATAAGCTAAATTAAATCCAACCAAAAATTATTCAGTATGTTCTCAAAAACTGAAGAAATATTTTTTTTATTATCAATGTTGAAAATCCTATACCTAAAAAAGCATATATTTCAAATAGAAATCTTTTGTAAATCCATACTGTCACTTTTGATCAAATTAAAGCATCCTTGCTGAATAAAATAAATTTCTTTAAAAAAAAAAAAAAACATCTTATTGACCTCAAACTTTTGAATGCTAGTATAAGTAAACCTTTAAATAAGCTAAATTAAATCCAACCAAAAATTATTCAGTATGTTCTCAAAAATGTAGGAAATTTGCACCTGCTAATTCACTACATGGAGCTGATTACAAAATGTTTTGAATTACAAATATATGGAAAGAATGGGAAGAAACAGCGTGGAGTTGATTACACAGTCACATGCAGAAGTACAGTGTAGTGAGAGAGAAAAATATACAGTTCTCTTCAGGACACTGACCACATATGCAATGTTATTGACTCCTGGGTATTTCCTATATGTCCCATCGCTGTCTGTCGTTATGAGTCTATCTTGGTCAGCATCTGTCAGATCACCGTTCATCTGTTGTTTCCTTCTCGGTTTAGGAGAACGCTTCCCTCTGTTGCTGCAAAACACACACAAACACTTTTGAGTGAGCATTTGGGCTTTAAATGTTCAAGTTACATGAAAACTGTCTTGATCCATAGTTTTTTGCCCCCATGGAACAGTTCTAGAACATCACAGTATGATATTTAATAGGTTCATAGAAATATATTTTGAGAACAGGCCTTAATTCTGTGTTCTGGACTAGTCTAATTATCAGTTGCAGGCCATTTGTACCTTTTCTTGGGCTCAGTGTACAGTGAGGGCATGTGAATATCTGGATCAAGTATCTTGTCAATCTGCATCTGGGCCCTCTGGTAGATTCGGTCCTGCTCTTTGGGGTCGCCAAGACCATCGACGAGATCATCCATAGTGGGGAAGTCATAATGGCCTTTCCTTTTGGCCCTCAGGCGGATCTTATTGCGATGGTGCTCGATCTCAGACTTGTGCCTTAAAGCCACCTGGATCTGGAGGAGAAAGAAAAGTCAATGATCTTGGAGTCAATGAGAAGCACGTAAAGATTATTGGTGATTGAGCTTTTAGACACTGTGAATCAAATTCATGATCATAGGGACCTTGAAGTTTGGAATGGGTCCCTAAGGAGAAGCCATATGAAATTAATGTGGATTAGATGTGGGCAAGGATACCTCTTTGTTGAGCTTGGCGTTCTCTGCTGCTCTGTCATTGGCTGTAAGGCTGGCTAAGGGCAGGGCTGGCATCGGCTGCATGGCGATGAGCTGGATTTTATTAGGAGGGCGTTTAGGGCCGTCAGTTGAGCGGGACATTCGGTCCACATGCTCAAAAATGGAGGCTGAAGATAAGGGCTCATCCATGCCATTCATTGGGGGTGGACCTACAGGGACAGATATAACAGAGTGTCAGACTTCACATGTGCAACTGGCCATTCAGAAGCTTGGGGTCAGTCTTTTTTTTTTATTTTATTTTTATTCAGCAAGGATGCATTAACAGCACAACTTTTTTCAACATTGAAAACTGATTGAGCACCAAATCACAATACTAGAATGATTTCTAAAGGATCACGTGACACTGAAGACTGGAGTAATGGCTGGTGAAAATTCAGCTTTGCCATCACAGAAATAAATTACATGTTAAAATTTATTAAAATTAAAAATGGTTCATAATAGTTCAAAATACTACTGCCTTGGTGAGCATAAGGGACTATGTGATACACAGTATGATTATATTTCTATTGTTTAGTATTATTTGTAAAATTTTTGTAAAATGGTCCCGAAAGTAGTTGGGGAAAATAAAATGTATTAATTTCATTGCACAGACAAAAAAAATAATACTGGCATCTACAAATAATTACACATTTTTCAGCAATATTTTAATTGAAAATTTAGTTTGTTATTCATTTTTATCAATCATCATCCAATAAAGTATTTTTTAAATAATAAGGTTTTTTAAATAATGCAATGAAATTCATACACGACGCTGTCACGTATATGTTTTGAGGCCACTGTATATTATTTTTGCACACACATATATATATATATATTAAACAATTCATAAACATATGCGTTCTACACTGTCAAACTAAAGCCAGCTTCATATGTAACAAAGCCAGCTTCAACTAACAAAGCAGGCATGTACAGTAATCAATCAGAAAATCTTCTTGAGTATCTTTTTAGACCAGATGGGGGCAGCGTCTTACTGATTCTAAAGAGACTCATTTTAAATAAAATGTGAAAGACCTCAAGGCTGGGAGGATGATACATTGTTTTAAAAAATGCAGCAGGATGACTTTCAAGAAAAATATGCCCATGAAAAATAAGAACTATGAAATCTAATGCTACTGTACAAATTAGCACCACTCTTACCAATTCTATTATTCTTCCCTGTGAGTCAGTAACACATGGATGAATGGATGGAGGGAGTGTAAAAGAGAGAGAGAAAAGTTAAATGATGGCTGATGTAATAGAGATAGATTTCTTGAGATGGAATATAGCATAAGTTATATGTAAAAGCATGTTTGAGTGGAATACTGGGTAAGAGTATTTTGTCTTTGAAAACACTGTTATCACTAGAATGTAATCTTGAGAAGAGGAGGATGAAAAGGATTTTCCGAAAGGGAAGGGCGTTAAAAGGGAACAGCCATCAGACAGGGAGAGAGAATGTGAGGTGCTACGACTGAATTCCATGTCATTTCTTGGCTTGTCAGACTGTAGCCTATTTAGTCTGGTAAAGCAGAAATGAGTGTTGAGAGAGGGTCATCGCCACAGGCACTGTTTGACAAGAAAGGAACACACACAGAGAGAGATAAAGGCAAGAGAGTGGAAAAAAACCCCCAAGCAGCCAAGAGTAAAGACAAAGGTTAGTCATTCTTCACAAAGGAGGGAGGATGAATGGGGCTGGGCTGACTAGAGAGGAAATCAAGAGGAAGAGCCACAAATCTTCAGCTGAAAGACAGGTTTTATTACTTTCCCCTTTCTGTCCATCTTACATCACATGTTCTTCTTCCACTGGCTATTATGGAGGAGTAGGACTGCCACTTAATAAAACCAGAGAATCATTTGCCTGTCTTGGCAGTCAACAAACAAAAAACAAAACAAAACAAAAGGGGCTTGTCTTAATATTCATTCAAAATTTCATTGGTTGCCCCCACACGTAAACTGTCCAATTACATTTTGTTAGGTAAAAATAAAATTTAAAAATGGATTAAGAAAAGCATTTTAGTCATTAAATGCAAAAGTTACATTTAAAAATTATTTATTTTATTGCAATGTTATTTAAGTATTATTTATATATTATAATAGTATTTATTCATATTTTGAATTAGCTTTTATTTGTACATCTTTTTCCATTTTAAGTTTAGTTTTAGTAATTTGTTATGTGCTTTTGCTATTTTTTATCAACTTTTACAAATATTTCTATTTAGCTTTAATTAATTTTCATGTTAGTACTTCAATACTTTAAACTCTAATTTTAAGGTTTTCATCTAATATTTACATTTTATTTTGCTTCAGCTTTATTTCAATTAACAAAAAATATTTGTAACAGTTTTAGCAAACAATAAAACACTTTTATTGTTACGTTTAACTATATTTTTAAACATGAATTTAATTTCTTAAGTTATAAGAAGACATTTAAGTAAAAAATTCTAAACGTCTACCTCATAAAAATGATATTTATATTATTATTATTATTATTATTAACTAATAAGTAGATTCATTATTTGTAGCACTCCCAGTCCTCCATGGGATATATTACCAATTTCATGATGTCATGCATACTGTGGTACATGTCAGGATCTGTCATATCACAATTAGGTAGCACACAATTGCAAATGTGCCAAAATACATGGGACCAGATTCAATCTCTCTGCAATTCAATAGTATGAGAAAAATAATTGCAATATCAATATATGACTGTATCGCCAGTCAAAATGTGTGCAAACTTACCGTTTAATCCATTGATGGCTGGTTTATGTGGTTGCTTTGTTTCGATGGGCAGACCCGCGGGTCTAATGCCCTCCTCAGGTGATCCTCTGTCGCTGGGTGGATCACTGCCTATGGAGTCGCCCTCGAATGGAGAAATCCTAAGCAAAAGACCCAACATAAAATCTTTTAATTTTAAAGCATGCTATGAAAACATTATGCTTTTGCCCTTATTCCATCCAAATCATATCACCAAAATGTGCTTTTGATGACATTGTAAAGACGGGATGTTTCAAAACAATGTGGGAAAACAATGAACGCAATTCAATGCAATTACTATACATTAATTTATGCATTTATGCTCCTTTTAACTTTGCATAGTCCTTGGATCTAATTCAAGACAAACATGAGCAAAACTCCTCAGAATCATGACATCCTCATCCTGATAGACAATATTTACCCTTCATCCAGTTTTGATGAGGCAAGGGTCTCTAGGGTAAAAGCAAGAGGACGATGACCTAAACCTGTCATGCTTCTAAACAGCACTTTCAGATCTAATGCGACCACACAAAGGTTCATGACTTGGTCATGAGTCCATTACCTATTCACTAACCTTTTAGTCAACAGCTTTTTGACTTACTAACTATCTTAATTACTAGGAATTTATTTATCTCTGACTGGTTATTTAAGCTTAGACTAGTTGGTATGTGTTACTAATGCACGTACACAAAAAATTTGAATTATTTATTTATTTTGGTTTTATTTTATTTACAATCTGTATTTATATCTTTATTTTAAATACAGTCCAGAAATATGGATTATTCCATTTAAGCAGTAAGGAATATATAAGAATTACATATCTTCTGTCTATTTGTAACAAGGTTTCAGGTACTTGTAATATTTACAAGACATGAGATCTGCGGTAATTTCATCCCTAAGACCCTTCTATTGATTAGAGTGCGAGATGTAATCCTTTTAAAAAGCTTTCTATTGATCAGCAGTCGCCTCACTCTTAGCTACATTCCTGCCTTTAAATAAATTAACAAGTTATTTTAATATGAGGTTACTGCAGCGAAATGCAAAACAGAACCAGTTTGTTATTTTAGGTGGATTTTTTTATACTAGTTTGTGTTTTAAAACAGGTAAAACCTTACAACAGGGTACCTTCAGTTAATTTATTAGTTAACATGAACTAACAATGAGCAATATTTTATCTTAGAGCATTAATTAACGTTTGTTAATGTGTTAGTTAAAAAAAATACAATTTTCATTGTTTGCGTTCATAGTGCATTAACTAAACAAATGATTAAATGATTTTAAAAATGCACTTGTAAATTCAATGAAATTAACTTCAATAAATCAATAATAAACCAATAGATCAATAAATACTGTATATGCATTGCTCATTGTTAGTTCATGTTTACTCATGTAGTTAACTAATGTTAACTTGATTTAAAAAAAATTAATTGAAAGTAAGTGAAAGAAATAAAAAACAAATAAGATTAATAAATGCTGTAGATGTAATATTGTTCATTGTTAGGTCATTTTAACTAAATGTAGTTAACTAATGTTAACAAATATAACTGTTGATTTAAAAAAATGTATAACAAATGAAATCAACCAAAAATGAAAAATGCTGTAAATGTAATGTTCATTGTTAGTTCATTTTAACTAATGTAGTCAATTTAATGATGTTAACAAATGGAACCTCATTGTAAACTGTTACCAAAAACTCAATTATGTGTAAAATGTTTGATCTTGAATATCAAAGAAACATTTATCAGACATACTGGCCCCTGCGCCGCTGGCCATTGCGGGAAGCTTTGGAGGAGGCTTTGGACTTTGGTGTGGGCACCTCTGCGTTCTCAGCTGGACTCTGTTCCTTGGCGGCCACAGGAAGTGGCAACGGCTCCTGGATGACCAGGAGATCATCTTTACTGTGCTGGCCCATGTGCAGCTTGGCAAAGTCAAAACCCTTCACGCTGGGCACCTGCAGCTAAAGACCACCACCCCAGAGAGAGGAAAACGTTAGAACGTTAAATTTGGAGAATCAAAATTAAAGCAGAGCGATGTTTGTGAAGGAAACGGAGGGACTGCAAAGGGGAGTGAGGGATGAAAGTTAATTGACTAAATGTTTATTTAAATCTGCTCACAAACACTAGACAGAATCAGGTCAGGCTTTAGTCCAGCCGTCTTAAGAGATGTCAATGTCAAAGCGCATCTACACGAGGCATAAAGACAAAATATGAACTTCTATAATCCACAGATTGACACAGTGTCATAAGAATAAATTGAGCAAGAGGACAGTAACTGACTCTCAAAGAGACACTGAGAAGAGTGAGCATTGAAAATGGATGCACTTGATTAGAGGTCAGCAGACTGACCGCGGGCCAGACCAGCTAGACGGGCTGTAATAGCCTGTCTGTCTGTCGCACTATGAAAGATTAAATGAACCAAACAAACACAACAGGAGAGAAAGCTAATTCTCACTGGCTTTTTCAAAGGCTAGCAGCGGCCAAAGAAATCCAGTGAAGACTTAAAGAAATAGATTTAAAGGTACAGTCAACCCAAAATGAAAAATCATCACCAAAAAAATAAAAAATAAAAATAAAAAAAAATTCAGTTTACCCACCTTCATGCCATTTCAAGCCTGTATGAATGACTTTCTTTTGTGTAAAACAAAAAGTGTATTTTTTTGAAGAATATCCTGGCCACTTTTTTTTTCAATGTAATAAAAGTGAATGAGAACTGGATCAAAAATGATCAAAAAAAAAAAAAAAAGAAAACAAAAAAAAGTTTTTAGCAAAAGTGGTTTATATGACTCAAGTACTATGTTCCTAGTTGTCTGAACCCAGATGATAACTGTATGTGACACAGACTGAAAATCAAGTCTTAATTAATTGAAAATCTTGACATTGCTCTCCTTGGTGCATTCACGAGAGAAGTAATGATGTCGGATTCAGATTTGAGATGAATCTTTCAGATGAACTGGTTGTTTCAGTAATTCAGTCTGACTCAATTAACAAGTCGCAACAGTTAAAATCCGAAATGCAGAGGAAGATTAATAAATAATTTCTGTCTGTTCATCACACAAAGACATCAGAAGGCTTATTCGCCAGTCATTGGGGCTACTTTTATGATACTTAGGGAGTTAACATAAGCCACCATCCACGTTCTTTGTTTAGAAAAGAAAAGCCTGGACACTGTGGAAAAAAAACCCCTCTCTTTTTTGTGTTCAAAGAAAAACAAAAATAGTATAGACTTGAGGGTCAATAAATTATGACAGGATTTTCATTTTTGGGTGAACTGTTTCTTTAATGCTGATGAATCACCGATGTTTGTTTTATAATTTTCCAGATCAAACAAACTGTGCAGAGGTTTCACAGCGGATCAAATTTAATTCTATGTTTCATATATTGCCAGAAAACACAGACATTTATGAAAAATGCATAAGCTGGGTTCTTTTGTGTCGTGCTGTATGTGTACCGGCACAATAGAGACGGATACACTGAAATATGCTCATCTTCTGGGAGTACGTCTATTTCTGTTTCCCATCACATTCCCTTTCAAATGCAAATTAAGCTGTTTGGACAAATTCTGTTTGTGATAAAGAAAGCTCTTATCTCGTTTCTGTTTGCCTGTATTGCTGCTGTAACCAAATCTAGGCCACAACACAGTCAAAGCTATACATGCTTAGACCAAATGGCCAGAGACAGAGATTACTATGGACACATTCAAATACATGCATCTGTTGTTGAGATAACTTGTTTTTTCCCCCCAATTGCTCGTTATCATTGTCACAAAGGGAGATTATCAGCAATTAGAAATACTATATCTAGGACAAACTGCTGCATTCTAGAAAATACATCACTGCACTGCTATCCATACTGTACTGTACAGATACCTCTGGCCTTCTCATACAGTACGACAAAGGCTTCTTTATAGCTTTCTTGGGTTTTTCTTTGGCCTTTTCTTCTTTCTCCTCCTCCTCCTCCTCCTCTTCTTCTTCCTCAATACTTTCTTTTTTCCTTATGCTTCTGACAGGTTTCTGATTTGGATGAGGGTGATAATAAAAAGTTGCTTGCGTTCCCGTCAAGTCAGATTCCAACAGATGACTGACATGTTGATATTAACGGTTTTCACACACTATTTTTGATGGCACTACAAACACATTTAGGAATGGGAATCATACTATGATTAGTATGACTATGACTATAAATACTATGATTCTTCGTACTTAAGGAGGCAGCAAACAACTGATAATTAAGTAAAGAACCATTCAAAAGTTTGGAGTCAGTACTTAAAAAAAAGAAAGAAAGAAACTAGGGCTGGACAATAATTCAATATCAATATGTATCGCGATATAATTTTTTTCAATAACGGTGATATGATTTTTAAACACATTTCCGATATTTCGATATACATTACCAGTTTCATATCGGAATTATATCGTATCGACCGAAATTAAGAAATATATCGTGATATCAATTTTGGCCATATCGTCCAGCCCTAAAATAAACTAATATTTATTTCAGCAAAGACACACTGAATTAATCTAAAGTGACAGTAAAGACATTTATAATGTTACAAAAAAAAAACTGTTTAAATTAAATACTGTTCTTGCGAAGTTTGTGTTCATTAAAGAATTAGCACATCTGTTTTACCAATGATAATATTAAGAAATATTTCTTGAGCACCAAATCAGCATATTAGAATGATTTCTGAAAGACTGTGTGACGCTGAAGACTGGAGTAATGATGCTAAAAATTCAGCTTTGCCATCACAGGAATAAATTACATTTTAAATGTATTTAAATGGAAAACAGTTATTTCAAACTGTAATATTATTTCACAATACTACTGTTCTTACTGTATCAAATAAATGCAGGTTTGGTGAGCATTCTCATGTCAACAGGGTCCAAAGAGAACTACAAAATGGTCCAAAAAGATGACGCTGACAGTGACTGGTACTGTCACAGCACTCCTCAGACCGCTGAAGGTCAAAGAGGAAGAGGAACGTACTTTTCTCATACTTTTCTGTGTGGGGACTAACTGGAGGTCTATTCTAGTCTATAGTACACTACATCTCCTCTACCAGCCTCTACCTTCTTCTCTCTCCTCTCTTCCTCTTCATCATCTTCTTCCTCCTCCTCCTCTTCTTCTTCTTCCTCACCCTCTTCTTCTTCTTCCTCATCACTACTATCTACAAGCTCTTTGCTCTTGACAGGAGTCATTGACCTCTGGATAACTGGTATGGATTTCTGTAATGAAGAGGTGGACTGCACAAGCATGGGAGAGGGAGAGTGTTTAGATGTGATTGGATGCGTGTTAGATAAAGAATGAAGTATAGAGATAGAGATGGAGAGAGAAAGAGAAAGACAAAGAGAAAGAGAAAGAGAAGCTCTAAATTGGCCCTAATGTGTTGCAAATAGCAAAACGGGGATATTTCACATAAAAATTTAAATTCTGTCATCATTTGCAAATCTGCATGACTTACTTTCTTATGCAAAACACAAAAGAAATACTTGAAGAACTCTAGGGTGTAAACCACACTGGATTTTGGGGGAAAAAAACAAAAATCACAGAAGAAAGAAAATCATACAGGTTTTTTTAACGACTTGAGGGTGGATAAATGAAGACAGAATTTGCAGAAATAGCATTTTTTTGGTACTAACTAACTATCCCTTTATGTGTCAAATCCAAGAAGAGCATGTGGAATAAATTGAAAAGCGGCCCATTTAACAATTTAAACTGATTAAACCAGAGAACCTCACTGAAGGACTAAGAAGGGTCATTGTTCTTTAGGATTGTGAGTGTGCTAGTAAGGGCACATATGGAGTGTGTAATGACTATGTGCTCCTCCTACGAGTGTAGTTAAATCAAGGAGTTCAGACTGAGAGGACCAGCGGGTGGTGCTCTGGATAAGAACGTCACTGCTGAGCATTAACCTAACAGCCAGCTGAGCATTAGGCGTCATTACTGCTGGGACTCTGCAAGTGTATGTGCTTGTGCATGACAAGTCGGGTGACAACAGCAGTAGCAAGACTTAGAATGACTAGTGATATCTAAACACATTGTACTGTAAGGATAGGGTAGTGTGATGCTGAAGTGGTGCTTTAAAAAGGATTCAATAGGATGAAATGAACTTAAAGGGATGGTTCACCCAAAAATGAAAATTTTGTCTTCACTTACTCACCCTCAAGTTATTCCAAACTTGTATGAAATTCTTTTTTTTCTGTGGAACACATATTAAGATATTTGGAATAATATTGGTAACCAGTTACTGGTAGCCATTGACTTCCATAGTATTTTTTTCTCTACTATTGAAGTCAATGGCTACCAGAAACTGTTTGGTTACCAACATTCTTCAAAATATCTTCTGTGTTCAACAGAAGAAAGAAACTCACACACGTTTGGAACAACTTGAGGGTGAGTAAGTGATGACAGAATTTTCATTTTTTGGGTGAATTTGAAATATATACACACACACACACACACACACACACACAAATATATATATGGGCAAATGATTGGCTAGTCATCTAACAAGTATGAAATTTATATAATAATTTTTTTTAAATATTTCTTAAGACTGACGAGTCGTTCAGAAAACCCACTCATTAGTCAGTTTTGAAAATATGTAGCTTAGCTCATGCCCAGGGTTGCCAGGTTTTCACAACAAAACATGCCCAATTGCTACTCAAAACTAGCCCAAACTAACCACGTTTCGAGGGGTTCCCCTGGTAAAATTTGCATTCCAGGAGCTAAATATCACATTATTGGGGTCGCTTCAATCCGCGGACATGAAACAGTGATAAAGTAGTCCACGGGAAAACAGCGGACTTGGCAACACTGCTCATGCCTAGACACAACCCATAAAAATACTGGAAAAATTAGTTAAGAGATAAACATTAGATAGAATAGATAAACATTTATTTCACTACAAACCTGACGCAGTGACTTCTGGGAACGGTTGACTCATGACTCAACGAATGACTGAATAGCATCATTGAAATGAACTGTCTAAACGAACTGATTGGCTGAATGAATCAGCCTTCCCAATGCCAAGAATAACTGTTAGTGTAAATAGGTAGATTAGTGGATAGCCAACTAAAAAACACATCCCCTAATTCTGATCTTTCAAAGCTGGCAAGCATCCGGCTACAGAGTCATTTAAATCACTCTGAGAGACGAGATAAGCAGCTCAGACTCACAGGAGCCCACCGACTGATTAGCAATATCACTGACACATCAGCAGACATGAAAACGAAACAAAACAAAAAGACGACATGGCCTACAGTTGAACATTACATTAGAAAGAAAGAAGAAATCTCATGAGAAACAGTGCTTCAGGATCCCAGAAAACATTTCATTACATTTGAGTCATTGCACAGCGTTTTCGGTCTCTCACCTTCTGTCTTTGTTGGACGGTGCTCATGGTGTCTGGCTGGAATTCCAGTTTGTCAGTGCGGCAGAGTTTCCAGTACAGTATAGTTATTATAATGACGACCACCACCACGGGGACCACCACTCCTACGATTATCCACGTGTTGGTCTTCTCTGTGTCTGAGGGAGGTGAGGCCTGTTTTTCCACAGCTGAACATAGACAGGGGTAAAGAAGTATAAATATCTGTGACTATGCACAGTATGTACACTAATGTTAAAAAAACCTCTTAAATCTTTCACTTATGAAAAAGAAAGATTCACGAAAAGTCACTTATGCTCATCAAGGCTATATTTATTTGCACAAAAGTACAGTAAAAACAGTACTATTGTGAAATATTATTACAATTTAAAATAACTGTTTTCTATTTGAATACATTTAAAAAATGTAATTTTTTCCTGTGATGGCAAAGCTGAACTTTCAGGAGTCATTACTCCAGTCTTTTTCAATGTTGAAAACAGATGTGCTATTTTAATTTTTGTGATATATTAAATTTTATTAACATTAGTTGTGCTATATTCATTTTTGTGGGAACCTATGATACATTTTAATCTCACAACATTGTATGTCTTTACTATAATGCATACTACTTACTAAATAAAAGTATTAATTTCTTGAAAATAAAAAAAATCTTACAGTTAGTGTTACTAAATTTTTAAAGATGAACTTTAAGCATTAGATAATGAAACAGCATGCACAATTAAATATCTAAAACAGCTCAAACAATTTAAAATGATTATTTGCATATATTTTGAATGCAAATATAAAATTCCACACATTCTATGGTGTTCGCTAAACATGTTTTGTTTACAAAAAACATGTCCTGTTTTTTAGTTCACTGTAATTGGAGATTTGAGCTAAAATTCAAAGGTCTAAGATGTTACACAACAGGAAGCTACTAAATTTAGTCTAATGAATCTAATGTTTATGCTGTGGGTGATGCAGTTGTAAGCCTGCCACATATAAATGTTACATAAAAAGGCAGAGCCCTCGAGATGTCTCGCTATCTGAACTCACCTCTTAGATGTTTAGAGCAGTAGAAATAAAGAATGCTACCACAAAAACCACTGCCTGCTATGTTACCATCAATCAGGATCATTTCAATGATCATTTCATCATTGTTTTTTACTGTCTTGGTTCATTGCAATGTTATGTTATTTAGTTTCTCTCCCATGGATCTTTTTCAACTGAAAGTATTACAAGTCTGGATGCTCACGCTGTGCTAATATGCCCTGGATGCGGTATCCCATGATGATCGCTGCATGCTGCACATCAAGACTGTTGAGCATGTTGGCTGTGGTTGCGGCGGGAAGTCTCTGTCCGTTAGCTCCTTCCACAAAGTAGATAATCTCCAGAGGGCTGTCAGGGCCCACAAGACGAGTGGTCTGTACAATCTGAACAAGGTTAAAAAATTGTGCAAATTAAATGTACAATTCAATTCACTGCAATGTCTTTTTTGCACTTTTAAATATGGTTTAAAAGCAGCTTCAATTCTATTAAACAACACTGAGGCAAAATATTCAATAATAAACAAATACATCCACTAAAACTATTCAGACAGATGCAAAAAAATGTGTCATTTGGCATCTGAAGTTGCTCAATCTAAAATTTTGACCTAGCTGAAAAAAGCTTTGTAACTTTGCAGATCTTTTTTATGCTCAAACAGCACCATTACAGACTAACTAAAGTTGAAAAAGTGAAAAAAGCATAATAGGGCCCCTTTAATTGAATGATCTCTCACGAACATAGCAAGATTTTCAGTGAAGAATGTCTTAAATTTTAGTCTGTTCCTCACAAAAGGAATACTCATTCAGTGTATAAACCAGTGTTGTTATTGTTTACTAAAACTAAACTATTAAAAATGGTTGAACTGAAATAATGAAATAAAATATTAATATTAGATTTAAAAAAAACTTGCATGAAAATGTAAAATAACTGAAAATTAGTTTAAGTTATTTTGAAGTACTTAAGTTAAAGTACTAAAATGACAAACTCAAGCTAAATAGAAATAGTTATAAAAAACTAATGACAAAAGCACATTAAATTACTAAAACTTAAACTTAAAAAAGGAAAACTGAAAATATAAAAATATAAGCTAATTCAAATCTTAAAAAATACTACAACAGTATATAAACATAACTAAAACAACACTGGCATAAACCACATTTATGTTACTTTTATGGTGCTTTTAGAGCTTAGCAGCCCCAGTTTGCTTTCACTTGCATATAATTAGAGTAGATATTTTTCAGACATTCACCTTAAATGTTCCACAGAAGAAAAAAAGTCATACAGGTTTAAACCTGAATTATTATTATTTTATTATTCCTTTAACTTTTAATTCCAAATATGCAAATACTAATTGTTCCTAACACGCAAACACATGAATCAGAAGAACTCTGAACAGGCTACAATTAGCTTCTTAAAATTTACATGTCTTTCTGACAAAAACCCAAAAAGACTTTCAGAGACTGAGGGTCTAAAAGACGAGTCTAATAAATGTTTCTAGTCTCTAGGGTTATTGGGGTGGAAAAAGAGCCTTGCAATGTGTGGGCTTCATCTGAGCTCGACCTACATTAAGAGCCCAGAGTAGTGAACCCTCACTGGCCAGGGACGTTAAAAGCTCATTTTGAAAGTGCTGCTACCTCAGGGTGCTTTATGAGAAACAGAACAGAGGAACGGCTACACAATGTCGTTATAACATCCAAATACATCCAAGCCTATCAGACTGTTGTCAGCCTACATTCACTTTAAGAGTCCTTGCGAGATATTCAAGAATTCATCACCTCTCTAAGATTAGAATTGACATCACTGAGCATCATTAACACAGCTGCATTCATTCTCAGTTAATTAGCAGTTATTAACAGACTACAACTTTATCAACACAAGTCACTTGAAAACCATAAGTTCAGCTAGTCTGCAGTAGGGTCACTATGAAACGGAAAAATCTTCTCTCTGTAGGCAGAACAAGTAATTAACGGTTTAAGAATCACTCTAGCTGTCTGCAAGCAGTGTTCAATAATTTATCTGAGATTGCAGCTGGAGTATGACGCGCCAACGGCCGACAGGGGTGAAATGGTTGTTTTTGAGTGGCTCCGCAGGCCAGGGATGAATAGGAGGGTGTTGCCATGGATACTCCTTGTCCCTGAATGATGATGTGCGGGGGGAGAGCAGGTGTGGGGATGCACCACAAAGACAGTGACTGATTAAGAATCCAGAGAGGCATTAGACATGCACACAGGAAGAGCTCTATAAATGAATCCAATGAGCTCATGTGTGGAAAGCAAGAACAGAAAATATAAGGTCACATAACACAGATGATTTACAAACATAACACAGATGATTTACAAACCTGTACGCTGTTGTTTCCCATCCTAGTTGCTCTTCTAAAGCGGGGCCCCGCACCCAATGCATCACCCAGCAACTGAGCCAGTCTCCTTTCAATCGTAGCCTTGAAGATCTTGTCACTCACGCGCTGGTCCAACACTCCCAACAACACTGAACGCAATATGTAAAATATGACATTAAGGCATTGCAATAGCTAATTTCTGTCTCTCGGAAATATACTGAATATTTGATGGTATAGTATCATTACACTACTGTTCAAAAGTTGGGGTTGGTTTGTTTTGAAAGAAGTCTCAGATGCTCACCAAGGCTGCAGTTATCGGATCAAAATGATAAACAGTCTTTACTGTCACTTTTGATAAATTGAATGCATCCTTGCTGAATAAAATACCAAATTCTTCTTCAAAAAAACTAATTACAGTATAATACTGCCCCCTAACTTTCAAACAGTAGTGTACTTTGTAATACCCAGTGTGTTAAGCTTAACATCAGCAGGTCGGTCAGTACCTGTTCTAACCCATGAGGAACGAAGCAGTTGGGTTGAGTTCAGCTCTGGGTAGTGGAAAGCTAATAGTGCAGAGAAGTAAATAAACATCAAATATGAACAAATATAATTCCATTTTCATTATAACATACAGCACACCACACTGAAGCTGATTTCTAGGTAGTTTAAGCTAGTTTAAAAGCTAGAATACCAGTAGATGGACCACTTTGGCTAAACTGGTGGGTGACCAAAGTCTAACCAAATAGACTGCTATAAAACCCAGTTGGACCACTTTAAGCTGTTGTACATAACAGTTGTTTTGCAAGTGTATTTATGTAATTACACAGAAATTAGTGTATGGACTCACGTTCTGCAATCTGCCATACAGGGTAGCCAAGGTAGTAGCTGTACTCGACCACACCGAGTTGTCGAAGCTGGGCGCTCACCTCTGTCCCTGGCACATACCCGCGGATATCTCGCACAGCAAAGGTGATCTCCACTGGAACCTTCTGCTGTTGTGCCGCCGTGTCCACCCGACTCATGGTGACGTTTAAAATCTACAAAACAATTCAGTCTCTAAGATACAATTGTGTGAAACTAAAGCAATTAGATATTAGAATTAGAGACTATTCTCATTCTCCAGAAAGGGATTTTAGAAATTAGCAACATCCAAAAGACATATTTCTACAAGACATATTTCTGTATAATTTTATAAACCAAACACATTCAGGTTTTCAATCAATCATCTAATGTAAAATGTGAACTACTAGAAAAAAAAGAAAGAAAATAAAATATTTAAAAAATGAAATAAATTTGTTACTAAAATACCATTAAAAATAAATGATACATATACTGATTAAAAATCGTAATTAATATATAAACATACACACTTAATCCACGAAAGCTCATACATTCTCAGCACAGGTCTCTTCATTAACACTCACTGATCTATTAAAGCGCATACACTTTCTGAACGTAAGTGAATGAAATGAATAAGAGCCTTTAGTTTTGTTGCCTTGACAACGGTTGAATTGAGCAGTCCTGCACTTTCCTTATCCAATCAGAGCAAACAACTGGAGACGATGTCATCCCACTGCACTGAAGGCAATCAAGCCTTGAATTCACATCACACAACCGAAATTAAAAGCATGCTCCTTTTTGCTAAAATCAAAAACTTGCTTGTTAAAGGATAAAAACATTAAAATGTAATTCTCATTTGGCATATTTACATCACATAGCATCATTGTGTATGACGCTAAAGGAGTAATTTAAGCAAAACTAAATGAAATAAGCAGTAATTAAGAGAATTTGAAGGAGTTCAGTGTCAGGTTTTTGGTGTTTGAAATTCAGCTGAGCTCTTAATATCGTAAGCTGGGTAAAGCAGTCAACGTACATTCACAGTGAAGTTTGTGGATTCCTGTGAGCGTCGGCGGACTTCAGCTAAGGCTGTGATCAGACCCTTCTCTGCCTGCTCACTGAAGGTACACATTCGCACATCTACATGGCTGGGTACAAACTGAAGAACTGCAGACAAAAGACATGCATATAGTCATATTATAGCAACAAAATTTAAATGCCAGAGAGAATATTCAAGAACTGTGACGTGAAGTTTCCACTGCAGTTACCTGTATGTACGTGGTACTGCGTGCCTGGTACAGGACTGATCGGTGACACGCTGATAAAGGAGCTGGTGGTCCGAGCAGAGATTCTCAGGGCATTAATGACTGATATGGCAGTATAAACCACTGCACCAGACACAGCACGAAACACAAAGTCTGGAGGAGCTTTCACTACCTACAACACACAAAGAGCTTATTAGGAACATTTGATGTCAAGGATATGTACATCATATTTGTTATAGCAATTTCAGTAACACTTTACTTGAAGGGGTGTGCATAAGACTGACATGACACCTTCATAATCATGACATGACACATGTCATGAATATGAAGGTTTTTTATGCATGTTTATGACAACTGTCATTAAGTGTCATTCGCTCAGTTATGTCATTTTTAATGCAAATATGACATTATTTGACCTAACCCTAACCTAACCCTACCTCTACCTTACCCCCAACCATAGCCCATAACAAAGACATCTCAAACAATGTCATCTTTGCATTAAAAATTACATAACTGAGCGAATGACACTTAATGACAGTTGTCATAAACATGCATAAAAAACCTTCATATTCATGACATGTGTCATGTCATGATTATGTAGGTGTCATGTCATGATTATGAAGGTGTCATGTCAGTCTTATGCACACCCCTTCAAGTAAAGTGTAACCGCAATTTCAAATCCTTTTCAAGCACATGGAGAAAATCAAAAAGCTTTTTAGTGGGCCTATAAAAGTTGCGGCTAACTGTATTGTTAAGTGCAGAGAGTTGCAAAGAACAGTTTCAGTTTGAGTTGCAGTTTGTTCTCATTGAGCCAAATTAGGTGTTGTTTGTTCATGAGGACCCAAGAGATAAACCAGGAAGGGATGATTTTATCTATATGTTCCACTGACACAACACTGGATTACAAAACATATTTTAAGTTTCTGTGGTTCAAACCAAGATTAAGCAGGTTAAACTATCAATATCATGTTAAATTCTTAAAAGAAACAAAAGCTTAAACAAATGCTGCCTAATTTCTCAACAGCTTTCTCAGCCTGAATAGAAGCCAATTTTCTTGTTAATTTCAATAGGTAAACTTGGAAAACTGAAAAATAAAAGTACACATACCTAAATACCACACCAATGTTTCCAACAAAGTTGTGAATTCAATTTATGCAATAAATAGTAATATCGCAAAAACTGTTTTGTATGTGTGTGCAATATTCCATCCATATCCTGGTAACATTTTTGTAACATTTTAATATCCCAAAATATGCATTAAATATATGCATATATATATATGCAAAATTAAATATATGCATATACATATATATGTATGGACACTTAGATGTTTTTTATTATTTAAAAAATATTGTATGTTAAAATGTATATTTTTAGATGCCTTTTCATCATTAAAAACTTGTAGCTTTTGGTTTTTGCAATTAAACGTTGCTGTAGAATAACAAATACATTTTTAAAAGTACAAATATTCCATAATCTAGCAATTAAAGAAAACTAGCTATAATAAAGGTATTTGTAATTGTAATTATATAATATTGTTTAAAATCATTTTAGATTAAGTAGAATTGCTGTCACTGCTTTAAATCCATTACATATTCACTACATAGCCGCAGTACCTGTAGCTCCACAGAGCGGTTATACTCTGCTTTGAGAATCTCTCTGACTTTGGATTTGGCATATCCAGCAGTGGACCCTGGAGGAAACCCTAAAACAGAGCAAATATCAGGCTTAATGTTATTCTTGGAGCCTTCAATATTAAAATATATTACTATAAAATCATGCTTGCTAATCCAACTATTGCTTAAGGTGCATCAGTGCTTTATGGATTGAGTTGCACACTGACCCTAAAAAATAGATATGAACACCTTTCTGGTCTAAAAATGTGCAGCAAATTTATTTTCGTTATGTCTTACCAACTCTGATCAAGTAGGTGTCAGGTTTAGTGATGTTGCAGAGATACTTCCGGACAGTGGTTGTTGGAGGGGTTGTGGATAGGGTTGTAACTAATGTATCGTTCACGGAAGTCACTGTTGTGTTGTTGGAGCTTATGATAGTGAAAGGCTTGACAGTGGTCTCATTATGTAATCCTGGGGAGGACGTGGTTGTAAGGCTACCGATCGGTGTGGTGTTATCGTTATCAGTAACCATGGTGTCAGATGTTGTTCCAGACACGAATCCTTCATCAGCCATCTCTGTTGCAGGAGGGGTGGAGGTGATGTTGAAGGTTGAGTCAGTTGGGTATTCAGAAACACTGATAGAGGTGGGTACTAAAACAGTGGGAAGTACACTATTAGGAAAGAAGGTCTCTGATGAGAGTGAGGTGATAATCCATTGGCTGTCATTAACAGAAGACATGCCATCTGGTTCCTTTGTCACTGGAGGTGGGGTTGTCACCAGTAATGAAGTGTTGTATGCTATAAAAGGTGTGGTAGCCCAATCAGTAGTTGAGTTTATATCTCCCATCGAAGTTAAAGGGTCTATTGAGGGTGTCGGTGTAAATGACGGCTTTAAATATGGCACTGTAGTATCTGTTAAACTCGGTCTAACTTCAGAGGGATCCAAGATAGTCGTGTTAAAAGGCTCAAATCCAGAGATATCCGTTGAGGATTCCTCAGCCCAGGAACTGTTACCTGTAGGCTGTAGATCTTCATCAAACAAAGTTGTTAGCATGTAACTTGGGTCAATGGTGTAGGTTCTAGTGCTAACAATATGTGTGGTGCCAACCGGAATGAAAGAGAAAACACTAGAGGCCGTCTGATTGGCAGTGGGCTCTGGCAAGCTACCATTGTCCTTGGTCAACTGGATGGTGTAGTACTCTAAACTGTTCATATCTGGTAAAAGAACATCAGTGGGTTGGACTGTAACAGTGCCTGCCCAGTCAGATGCCAACTCTGAGCTCTCGTTGACAGACTGGTTCTGGTTTAAGACATCTGAAGTTGTCGGGAGAATGGGTAAAGAATGGATTCTGGTTGGCTGGATGGTTGAAAGAGATGGAGAAATGGCGTGGCCAAGGTCTGATGTCAAAATATTGGTGAAAACTGGAGTTCTTGACATGGTAAAGGGCACAACAGTTGTAAAATTCTGAAAGGTTGTTACGTGTTTGGTTAAGTCAGTGGTGGCTCCATTCGAGGTTGAATTGCTATTAAAACTGGAACTTTCAACAAGTTTGCTGGAGAAAGAATTAGTAACACTGATAGATGAAGGATACAAATGTTTGCTGGAAAATGACATCACCATTCTTGTGGGGAACGTGGTGTCATAGGTCTCGGAATTTGAGTCCTCAAAGTCATACGTATCAGAGGGTAGATTGCTAACCAGTGAATAGTCGTTGCCTTCAGATCCCATGAAGGACATTGTTTCTAGGTAATCTCCAGAACCATAGTCCACATCCATGGTGTTGGTTGGGAAAAAGTCTTCGGGTGGGCCCATAGTTGGCTCGACAGACACTGAAGTCATTTGATGGTGTACAACATTACTTGGTTCTACCGGATGATAGCTTATCTGGGTGTTTGGGTCATGGCTGGGCTGTAACTGGAGGTCTTGGATTCTACTGGATGGTTCCAATCGGTCTCCAAAAGGAACCTCAGAGTCACTGACTCCCACCGTCCCATACTGCGTTTGAGGGGAAAGAACAGGAGGCTCGTAAGGAGAATCTTGTCCAACTGAAGGCAAGCTAGACGGCACAGATAAACCTGTAGCCTGTGATATTTGGGGAGCTGGGCTGATAGCAGACCAAGATAAGGGCACATTATGGGAGGTAGGCACTGGAGAATTTAGTTGTCGAGGCTGTCTGGAAGAACCTCTGCGGGTATATCCAACTCCCTCTCCAGACTTTAGGACTTTTAAAGGAGGTGTGGCAAGAGGCTCTGGGCTTGTGACAGAGTTCAGGGAGTAAGTGAATACCGATCCAGTGTTAACATTGTGATTGTAACTCTCTGTGGCTTTGGATGGATCCAAACTAGGTGAAAGAGAAAATCCAGACGAGGCGGAGGATGCATTACGTAGCACTTCCACTGAAAACTCATTTGGCATGTTTGGAGCCTCCAAAGGCCGGACTAAGGAGACACAAAGACAGTAAAACCAAATAAATGAAATTATCTAATGCAAACTGAAAAAATTGCAACAAAACTATGTGGAAAACAGCTAAATGCACAAAGCAATGCACATTTCAACCTAATCATTGTGTGACTGTCGTCAGTGATTTGTGTTTTTTCTATTTAGTACTGGGGGTGGCGCTGTTGAGCGTATATACGGGGAACCAGGTAGGAAGTTATTTAAGAAAGTGTGATTGCGTCTCTCGCTCTCTCTCTCTCTCGCTCTCTAGCCTTGGTTGTCAGGTGTGCGGGTTATTCCCGGTCATGGTCACGCTAGTGGATGGGTTGTGAGTATTGCTGTTGTAGCCCTCTTTGCATTGATGTGCTAATGCTACATTTAATGCTGCGGTCTTTTGTGCTTTTAATGCTTACGATTCGTATTTTGAGGAATATGTTTTCCTCATTGAATTTCGTTAAGCATTTGGAAGTTGTGTTGAGAGCGATTCGCGTGTAAATAGAGCGTTTGAAAGAGAGTTTTTTCCAATTCGGTTGTGAGGTGATTGTGGTTTAAACGCTAATTCAGGGCATTATATGTAGTGTGTTTTGAGGAGGTTTTTGGTGAAGGGAGTTTTTTTTTAATTTATTTTGAATACACAAAATAATGTTCTTTTTAGCAGCATCATATGACCCCTTTAATAGCAAATTAATTTTTGTTTTTTGAATTTGTTGGATTAATATTGTTTGGTGTTAAGAATTAAAGTTTGTTGAAATTAATTTGTTAAAATAGTATATTTGTATAGGGGAATAAATTAAAAAGGATTTTTTCCCCCCCTTTTCTTTTTTTTTTTAACTTTGCATCCAGATGATTTTTCTTATGCTTATTTTCCTCCCATGTGATTGTCTTATTTTATTGTGATTCTATTTAGTCTTGTACAAGATTTATTGCATTACATTTAATTGTTTGAATTATTCAATTGTTTAATTATTTGCGGATTTATTTGTCACTCATTTATTGTAAGGTACTTAAAAGGTAAATGTTCCTGGGCCTGGAATTAAAATTGTTGTGATTTATTTATTTTTCTGTTTTCTTTTTCCGTGTTGAATATGATGTACTGAATTATGAGATAATGTGATTGGAATTGATGTTGAATAGAAAACTTTGAAAAACCCTTTCTTGTTGTTGCTTGTCCTATTTGATTAATATAAAAGAATTGATAGTGGCTCTAATAATTTAATAATTCTAATCTCTAATGATTAATTTAATTCAATAATTGTGGTGGTTTTTACCCCTGGCGCCCAAACCCAACCTTTCAAGGCCAAATACCGTCACAATTGTAATTTAATATTTGTAATTATACATATGGAAGGTTTATTAATTTAGTTGTATACAGCTATAGTTAGACACTGCTGTAACAAACTACCACAAACTCTTTGTGCAAGCCTTTAACACTTCTCTATTCACCCTTTGAACCAATAAGTTTAAGTAATTGGGAGAAATACTGATTTTGACTGATTCTTGACTGATTAATGTCAACAAATTAAATCAATCAAGCCACACCAGTAAACAGCAGAGTAAAACACAGATGCAGAGCAAGATCACTGGACATTATTTCACACAGTTACATCAAACCGTTTGAGTTCTGAGGACTTTCATCATGCCATTGCAAACAGATGCTTCAAGGCTTTTTCTCTTGCATAGTTCGAATTGTTACAATCTCACACATGTGAAGGAGGTTTAGAATGTGCCAAGGCCACGAAACAGGAGAGTATTTAAATAATTAAGAGTGCTACTTTCAAGAAGGATGCCTGAAAGCAGTATCAGCTTGTCTGGTTTATATTCCACTACACGTTTTATAAACTTTCCATTTGCACTGCTTTTTACGGTGGGTGCGGAGGTTGGGCCTAAAAGCTGGCAGTGTTTGGCTTGGTATTCAGAAGCAGCTGCACAGTAATGAAATGACCCATTCAGAGATGAAGGATGGAAGGCAAAGGTGAGAAGTTTCTTAATGAAGCATAAAAAAATAAAACTGTCTCCTGCCTGAATGACTACCGCCCTGTAGCACTGACATCAGTCATCATGAAGTGCTTCGAACGTCTAGTCAAATCCCACATCTGCTCCTCTCTACCTGACACCCTGGACCCATTCCAATTTGCTTACCGCTCAAATTTGTATGGTCCTGTTATTGTCACTGTATGTCTGAGCCTCGTCACAAGCATTTCAATGCCCAGTTTTCCCCAGTGTTAACTATGCAAATGATGAATAAATGCCTCTTGACTCTTGAAGTGAGCAAAACAGTCTCATGCCCTATTCGGATGAGATTAGTTTTCCCTGAGGAGGTTAGGTAAATTATTCCTCCTCATTTATTTTGAGGAGGAATGATGTAACTAAAACCAAATTGGTCATTGTGCAAAGTGGTGCACTTTATGGATTTAGACCTACTTATTCTTTCACAGTATTGTAAGGTAAATACTTCAATACATGATCGCAAATGTCATGCCAAAAAGAATAATATTTTTCGCTGCATTTTTTCACATGAAGTGTGGCATTACAATCAATACACACCTGATTATGCCATATAGCATACAATTTCTAACAGTTGTGGGTTTTAGTGCTATGATAAACCCATTGGAACACAGATGCACTATTCTCTCACAAACCAAATAATATAACATTTCATGACCAAGATATCAATATAATATCATATTAGGAGGATTTGCAAGGTGGCATTGATCAATGAGAAACTAGGTCAATGCATATGCTATTATTTACCTTATTATTTATCAAAATAACCATAAAAATAAAAGACAAAACTGAATTCAATATTCAAATGCTAATACAGGAACAGCCAGTCATCTGCAACAAATAACATTCAATGGAGCTCAAGGATCAAAAGAGATTACACATCACATTTGTGACTCAGCAATAACTGACATAACTCAGCCTTCTGAAGAATCTCCCCCGACACATGGACTTCATACAGAATTCTTGTTAACCCACAATTCTATATTTAGACTTCTGACCCCCCCCAAAAGGAAAATAAGACATGGATGTAAGGGAGAACACGGCTTCATATAAAACTCTGGCTCGGTCATCAAAAGAAACAGCATTAGAGAAAGTTCCATAGCGTCAGCCAAGTCCACTGACCACTTTAAAGATGATGAAAAGCAGCAAAAAAAATCTGTGACAACAGTGAAGCAGCAAATAAGAAACTGCTTTTTGGCATTAATTATGTGATTGACTTTATCAAATATAAAACACAACAGCAATGCGCAAAAGAAACAACATCTTATGCTACACTAATCAGGTCAATATGCTCTGTGTTTGGGCTTCTTCATACTTCTTTGATAGTCTATGAGGCTGCATTACTCACTGCAACGCTCTGGGCCAAGTGTTTGAAGCCCCTATAAAGCAGGCAGCTGTGTAAAACAGATGATCAACTAAACAGAGAAACAGAAGAAAAGAGAAACCTTTAGGAAACCTTAGACCTTAACAATGACAGTGAGGAAGTCTTAGGTAAAGCACCATGAACACTGACACTCAGCGTTGTTATTGTTAACTAAAACTATTAAAAAAAGGTTTCATTGCAATAAACCTAAAATAAAATAAAATATAAATATCAGATGAAAAACTTAAGAATGCTACCTTGACTGAAATAAACTAAAATGACTAAAACTGAAATATATAGTTCAGTCATGAAACTCTAGATGGCGCAGGTGACTGGTTGTTAACGTAAACGATGATATTCAAAAAGAGTTAAACGACTTGGCACAAGCTGATTGGTTGATGCTGCATATGCAGCCAATGAACTTACTACCTTGCATTTATATGGCTGGCTAGCATTCACTAGAGATTCCTGCAGCGCGCTTTCAGAGTTTCTCTGAAACCCTCCACCTTCCCCAGCTCCACCTGTATAGATCTGCTATGGGTTATTTTATATGCTATTTGTGCAGCAGCAGTATGTCTTAAATACTAACGGCACCGTATCGCCATATGCATTGGCAGTAGCAAGTTCCTGTACTTGCTTGCAGCAGCAGCAATAATCTACAACTACAGCAATAACCAACAGCAGCAGCGTAGCAGACCTATTCTGCCAAGACTAAATACATTAACATTGTCATATCCATCACCATGCTAAAATCTTCAGAGAGTTGTCATGATTGAACTAAAAATATATTAAATCTAAACAGAAATGTTAAAAACTAAAGTTAAATTAAATTAAATTGAAAACTGAAAGTATGAAAATAAAAGCTAATTGAAAATATTAATAAATACTATAACATTATATAAATTATTTATATAATTTTATAGCATTTATTAATATTTTCAATTAGCTTTTATTTTTTTAAAGAGCTGTACCTGCATGAATGAAAAGTACAGCTGAAAAGTATGACATTTAAAATATTTCACCTATTTTTGTCATTCAAGTACGGCTCCTATCTCTTTGAATGGGAAAACATTAAATTCTCCAAAACTGTTCACCAAGCTTACGATTAAGGTCCTGTATACACCTGGCCACTGAAAAGACCAGGTGTGAATGCCCTCCGAAACGCTTTCGAGAAGGATTTAAATCCGATCACTCAAACCACTTCAGGAGGTGGTCTGGGACGCATTCCACACGAAACTGGACAAGTGTAAATGCATCTGGCTGTTGAAACCACATATGTAAATTTTAGTCCTCCTAAAATGTTAAAATAATAAATGTGTGAGAGCGTGTTATAGGCTATATGACATGGCATAGTCAGATATGACAGTGCTAATGCAACACGCATCACCGCGGATGAGTATCACTTCAGCAAGCCAACATGCAAACTGCCACAAATGAAACTGAAAGTAAGTCGCAGACGCTCAACACACAGTCATCCTCATTAAAAGTAGTAAGACAAACTTATCTTTCCAGGGCTGATGCCGCTCTCTCTCCTGTTGCGGTCTTTCTTCTTGAAATTAGCTGATAATGAATAAAATGCAGTGCATATCTGTTGCTTTCGTTGACATTAACTATTTTAATTAATAGTTAATTTTGCATAGAGCACGGGAATTGAAGATTGGATTTATATCCATTTTGCGGAGACACATTTGTGGCCAATCGTAAATGAAACCCTTTTAACAAATCAGATAGCTATCTGATCAGAGAAAACGCATGAAGTGACCAGGTGTAAACAGGCCCAAAATTTTATATTTGAAATCACCAATGAAATCTGACAACTACATAAATGTCTCATACATGTTGTTTCTTATGCTCAAAAAAAAGCGTATTTTTCAGGCTAGACGAGCCAGTGCGCATGTGCAGTCCTAAGCGCGCGTCTCAGATCGTTGACTGTTTCTATAGCAACCAGAGCTTCTAACGGCAGTTGCAGTGCCATGATGGCTTTACCAATTAGCAATTGGCTCTATACTAAATAATAATACTACTAAAATAACACTAATTTTCATATTTCCTACTTAAACAGTAAGTTGTTGAAGTCCCTTTTTTAATACTTTCAGCTTTTTGTATACACTACATGAACCATGATTGTCCACTTATTATTGCTAGTTATTAGATGCAGGAAGTATTACGGTGTTTAATATCATTCAGTGATGTAATGGCATTTTCAATTTGTCTTGCTATGGCTAATGTCATATCTCCCATTTTATGTCACTAATGTACATTACGCATTATAACAAAGGCCTGCAGGGGGCGCCAACAGCCTGACGATTGTTTTTACACATTACTGTACGATCTAATCCTTGTTTAATATTGACCAAGCACCATTTCATTCAAATGTCCACTTAATCTTTAATATTTGGCCATTTCTTTACGACAGCTTTTATTTTGAAACTGTGATGTATTCTCCTGTGTTTGCGTAGATTTATAAATGATTTACCTTACAAATCGGATGAAATGGTGCATGTTGCGTTCCAAGATGAACGTTATAATAAACCCAAACTCACAACAACATGCAGAGATGGAGTTTGAGATGCTCCACACATGTAAATGATAACAGTTCCTGTGGAACTACTGTGAACTGAGCGGCTGTGTGACGCACGTACTTAACCTACACACATGTAAATAATTAAAGCGCATATACTGTATTAGAACTGCATCGCATATAATTATTTAATTAAATCGTAGCGTTTGTGAATTCACCATTATGCTTAATTATTTTTAAATTGGTTTAATATATCATGCAGCCTTGGAAAACAGACTAATAATGTGTTTTATACATTCTCGTCTCTGAAATGCGCCACTTCCGGTATTTTGCTGGTTAGTCGATGCGAGCAAAATGAAGTCGAGGATTTAAAAAAATCGAATAGTCGAATAAAATCGACGAATCGCGACAGCCCTAGTCAAAAATACACACTAACTAAATAATAGATTCACATTTTGACATTAATTCGACAAAACTACACATTGATTGTAATATACAATAAATATTCTGTTTACAAGTGATCTTTACTTTGATTTTTCAGTTTTAAGTTGCATGCAAATGTTTGCATAATAGCTAGGATTTAGTAGCTTTAAATTCCTTATTACTTAACCTTAAGTTCATACAATTAACTTAACCTAGCTTAAAAAAAAGACCTCACCACTTTAATTAAAAAAGCTGAAAATGATATTAGCTCCAAAACATGCAATTTATCTACATTTTTGAAAAGCCACACAAAAAAGTTTCAAAATCTTTACCTTACTTTTTAAAATAATATTATCATTTTGGGACGCATTGATTCTCATCTTGCCTACTATTTAGTATATAGTATGCAAATTGGGACAGTATACAGTGTCCTGCACACTGACACAAAAACTCAGTAAACTCAAAATAGAGTACTGATGTACAGCTCTAAAGAAACCACAAACCACAAACCTAGTAGAAAATTATTATGCTATTTCAGCTGAATGATTGATGAAGCTCTAAAACTCACAGGAATCATAAATATCCACAGTTTGATGTACGAGTCTCTTTCAGAGGGAAGGTGAGTCATTAATTCGTCTTAATGTGGCACACGGGTGAATACTAATGAGTTCAACTATCTTTACCAAACATCAATTTTTGATCCACCATTTCTCAGGTCACTGAGCAAACCTAAAGCTAACGAACGGGACAGAAGAGGCACAGATTACTGCCTGACCTCTGACCTCATCAAATGAGTGCTCGGATATTTAGATTTCTAATCTCTGATCCCTATTCCCTCAGGAGCCATTCAATAAAACATTAAAGCCACAAACACCCATTTCTGTGCTAGGCCTATCAAAATGGATCGTTGACCCAGTTTTAAAAACACTATAGCTGAAAGTCATGCAAGTCTATGATTGACAAGCAAAGAGGACTCTGTCCTAAGTTAAGCAAAAGCCTGCAGAAAGTGGAACAGTCCAGTCTGTACCCTACTATTATTAATGATATAAGTAAACAAATAGGTGGGTTATGTTGTTTTTGAACTGTGACATTTCTAGTTGGGTAGACAGTGTGTTATTTGACATTGCGCTAGAGTGGCAGCTGACTACAAAATTGCATACATTTAGTCCTGGAAGTGTCTTGCCAGAGCTGTTGTGCTGCCAAACAGTTTGCAGTAAAATAATAAAATATATAGTTTAAATCACTATGTAAAAACAATAGTCTGACCCTCGATAAGTAGTAAAATCGCTTAAGTTTTATTCAGTTCCATGAATCATTTTAAATAGTCAATTTCAATGAATTAGCCTAATTAACTGATCAACAAATTGTGTCTTACTATTCAAAAATGTTCACAAAAGTCTTAAGTCATTTTTCATATATTAAAATATTCTAGTAAAATGACTGTTATATCTAGTAAATACTGATGTTTATTATTATGTTGGGTTATATATAATAGAAATATATGGGCATATAAATAGAAAAAATACTATAATGCCTCAAGTGTGAAAAACATGCCTGGCTTTTTTTTTTTTTTACTGTATTTTCTTAAATCTACTTGATAAACAATAGCTGTTTGGGTAATATTGTTATTATAGAGTTATACTGAATATAGTCAAAAAATGAAATGATGAAATGAAAAATGTAAAATATTACAATTATTTTAGCTACTTTGCCTAGCCCTAATCATGTCTTTCTTTTCTATAATATGTCGTCTGATGAAGTCCACTTATATTTCTTTCAGTATGATAATTGACACCAGTACTCTAACAATATGTTCTTGTTGCACAGTTGCTTTTGTGGGCGAGCAGGACCAAGCAAGATGATGTAAAAAATGGCACCAACAGAAACTCTAAAAACATTCAAAGCAAAGACAATAAAGTAATTAATGATGGAGTGACTTAATAATCCTGATTGACGGACAAGTTCAATAATTAATTGTAAGAGGGTCACCTTCAGCCTAAATGAGCAGTGTTTATCGTGAGTAATGGCAGGCAGCCTCTCGCCCGACAGACGGGCAGCAGGGGAAATACCTTAACTCCACACAACAGCGCGGCAATGACTCCCTTTGCCACCTGGTACAGAAAGAAATGCAATCGTGTAACGCATGAGCAGTCTGGCAATTGTTAGAGCTATCGCTTTCACAGACAGTGAGATCTACCCAGAGATACGTGTCAGATGCAAATGTAAATGTCAATGGGACGATGCACAGTGACAAAAACTACTTGCAGTATTTAAAAGTGATGCATAAAATTACCAGTTTAATTTAAAGGGGTCATAGGATGCCCATTTTCCACAAGTTGATATGATTCTTTAGGGTCTTAATGAAAAGTCTGTAACATAGTTTGGTTAAAATTTTTCAATGGTAGTGTAAAAAACACATGTATAAGCATCTATTATACTATGTCTGTCTGATGAAGTCCACTTATATTTCTTTCAGTATGATAATTGACACCAGTACTCTAACAATATGTTCTTGTTGCACAGTTGCTTTTGTGGGCGAGCAGGACCAAGCAAGATGATGTAAAAAATGGCACCAACAGAAACTCTAAAAACATTCAAAGCAAAGACAATAAAGTAATTAATGATGGAGTGACTTAATAATCCTGATTGACGGACAAGTTCAATAATTAATTGTAAGAGGGTCACCTTCAGCCTAAATGAGCAGTGTTTATCGTGAGTAATGGCAGGCAGCCTCTCGCCCGACAGACGGGCAGCAGGGGAAATACCTTAACTCCACACAACAGCGCGGCAATGACTCCCTTTGCCACCTGGTACAGAAAGAAATGCAATCGTGTAACGCATGAGCAGTCTGGAAATTGTTAGAGCTATCGCTTTCACAGACAGTGAGATCTACCCAGAGATACGTGTCAGATGCAAATTTAAATGTCAATGGGACGATGCACAGTGACAAAAACTACTTGCAGTATTTAAAAGTGATGCATAAAATTACCAGTTTAATTTAAAGGGGTCATAGGATGCCCATTTTCCACAAGTTGATATGATTCTTTAGGGTCTTAATGAAAAGTCTGTAACATAGTTTGGTTAAAATTTTTCAATGGTAGTGTAAAAAACACCTTTTTTACCCTGTCAAAAACAGCTCTTTTCAGATCAAGCCGTTTTT
>NW_015628726.1:1237630-1238677 GCF_001515625.1 Sinocyclocheilus rhinocerous | reverse complement strand
ATGAGCTATGCTGACCCCGCCCCTCTCTTCCGAGCTGCTCTCAGAGAGACCGTTTACTTCAGCCGCATTCATCGTGAAACTTGCTAATTAGCACATTATTAGGAAAGGCGATTTGCAAAAATTAATTACAAAACATTATACTCACTTCTTCTGTAGATGAGGCTAGGGATGTAACGGTATGAACATTTCTTATCACGATTATAGTGACCAAAATGATCACGGTTATCAGTATTATCAGTATTATATTATTTGTTAAAATGTGCTGGAAATGTTCATAAAGTACTGACACACAAATAATTTCACCAAGTTTTACATTTAAAATCAACAAACAACAAATAAAATGAGTTTTTGTTTGCATAACTAAAACAATAACATTGCCAATGATGTCCGGATTTTAAATGACAACATGACTGACAACAGTTTATCTAATAGCATGTTCAAATATCTAATGTAAATGTTCAAATAAAGCTTTGAAAAGGTTTCATAAATGGCAAACCTCACATTTCAGCTTTTAAATAAAGAAAAGGGTCAACTTGACATATGATGATATCTTATTGTCAAATATTTTGAGGCTGATTCATTTGATAGCATTCGTTTGTAAAGCTTACAAATAACTCAGTTTGAACATTGTATTCATATGACTTTTTGTAAGTCAGCTTACAAACCGTAGAGGTACCTTGGTACAGTGGTGGCATCACATTAAAATACCATGGTATTTTGGATCATAATTTGCCATATAATGCTGATACAGCCTACTATTCAAAAGTTTGAGGTCAGTAATTTATTTATTTTTTTAAATGAATACTTTTATTTAGCAAGGACACAATAAATTGATCAAAAGTGACAGTAAAGACTTTTACATTGTTACAAAAGATTCATATTTCCAATAAATGCTGTTTTTAAACTTTCCATTCATGAAAGAATCTTGAAAAAAAAAAGTATCATGGTTTCCACAAAAATATTTTTCAACAATTACAATAAGAAGAAATATTCTTGAGCACCAAATCAGTATATTAGAATGATTTCTGAAGGATCATGAGACACTGA
>NW_015628726.1:1232375-1237440 GCF_001515625.1 Sinocyclocheilus rhinocerous | reverse complement strand
AAAAAAAAACCTTACCCCAGGGAACCTATTAAGGGTGACAATAGAAATACATATGCCAGAACTATTATAAAACATAAAGCAGTAAAAGTAGACACGATTCACAACACTATATCTAATGTACCAACCATCTTAATGCAAAGATCTGTTCTCTAATCTCATGAGGATCACAAAAACATGGACTTTCTATTTGCACAAACTCCCTTATGCATGTTTTGTTATGTAATGGTGTCTGCACATATGCAATTTAATTTATGGAAGTAATTACAAAACACAGTATGCTTACATGCCCTTTGGCCTTAAAATGATGGCAAAACCAGCCAATAAAATTTTATTAGACCTTAAAAACGTAAGTGCACAGAACACAATGATAAAATTAAAAGTACATGATGCAAGACTTCATTTGAAATCTCAAGATTAAAAAATTTTGATTCACATTTACCAAAGGAAATACTCTGATTTTGTTGCCGGCATGACGTTTGATGCTTAAAACTGTTGGAAAACATTGAAAAGGTGTTTAAAAGACAGGCTGTTGTTGTCAAATACAAAAGGGCAGCGAGATGAAGAACTACAGAGACAGTGAGGTAATTATCATCACAAAAGGAAACCGTGAGCTACTCTATTTTGAGCTCTTCATGTCCACACAGCTAATAAAATAACACTTATGACCGATTGATGACCTCCTTTGTGAACAACGGATGAAGTGAGTTGCATAATGCTTTCAAAATAAAACACAAAGGGATCTAAAATTAAATGAAACTGTGGCAGAAACAGGATTACGGTCGATGTCAGTATGTCTTTCCGTCTATTTCTCTCTTTGTCTTTGTGAAAAGGATGACGTCTTGGGCTGAAACCACAAGGAGGCTGAAAATGAGATCAATGCCATATAAATGATTCAGTTTAGCACACCCAAATGTAATTTGCTCCTCCCTAAATTCCTGTCCTGTGGTAAGTGGGAGAAATAACCCGATAAACCCATCCCAAACAGAACCAAAACAATCTGATCATCTGCTGAACAATCACAGACTCTTTGAATGATTTTTCACCGACAAATATGAGCCAGACCGTTTGACATATGATGATATCTTATTGTCAAATATTTTGAGGCTGATTCATTTGATAGCGTTCGTTTGTAAAGCTTACAAATAACTCAGTTTGAACATTGTATTCATATGACTTTTTGTAAGTCAGCTTACAAACCGTAGAGGTACCTTGGTACAGTGGTGGCATCACATTAAAATACCATGGTATTTTGGCACATAATTTGCCATATAATGCCGATACAGCCTACTATTCAAAAGTTTGAGGTCAGTAATTTATTTATTTTTTTAAATAAATGAATACTTTTATTTAGCAAGGACACAATAAATTGATCAAAAGTGACAGTAAAGACTTTTACATTGTTACAAAAGATTCATATTTCCAATAAATGCTGTTTTTAAACTTTCCATTCATGAAAGAATCTTGAAAAAAAAAAAAAGTATCATGGTTTCCACAAAAATATTTTTCAACAATTACAATAAGAAGAAATATTCTTGAGCACCAAATCAGTATATTAGAATGATTTCTGAAGGATCATGAGACACTGAAGACTGAAGTAATGGCTGCTGAATATTCAGCTTTGCAGCTTTCAGGAATAAATTACATTTTAAAATGTATTAAAATAGATAGCAGTTGTTTTAAATTGTAATATTTCACAACATTACTGTTTTTACTGCGTTTTGATCAAATTAATGCAGCCTTTGGGAGCATAAAACCCTTCTTCCAAAAACATTTCTGGTAGTTTTGTTGTTTGTTTAAACCAGTAGATGACTGAATCTTAGTTTAATTTGTTAAATCTACTTACCTGCTCGGCATCAACTTACTGAGCAATTGGACGTACCTGCAACTTTTAGTCTACCACAGTCTAATTTGAAGAGAGCAGCTGTGCAACACACAACAAGTAAGACTATAGCCAAGACATATACTGCTGAAAACACCGAGACATCAATTACAACCCCCCCCCAATGATGTAATTTCCTTCCATTTGCCAGGCTCCTTCCAGGGAAAGTCTCATTTGCTGGCTGTTGCTATTCCAGAGAAAAGGGGTAAATGAGAAAAAAAAAAAAAAAGCAAAGGAAAGGAAAGGTCTTTGCCCACACATGTTTCTGTTTTAAGCTGATCCCATTGCATGACTGCCTCTGCCTAACGTTGGCACAGACTCCCTGAGCGCTGCCTAATCGAACAATCAATGCAGAGCCTGTGCTGATGTTCGTTTTATCTCAGAATGCCTTTATGGAGGGAAGACGCTGTTATTTTAAGTGGTTTCTCTAATATTACATTTACAATTTACAACATGCAATATTGTGTACTACATCCTTCAGTCAGACAACCGTCTTGTTTGTAGTCTATACTTCTGCATATTTTTGTATACTAACAAACTCAATTTAAGCTGAGAATAACACCCATTTAAAATGGAAATCAGATATTATATCCCAATCACTTTTAAAAGGAATATTTCACCTAAAAATGTACATTCTTTCATCGTTTACCCATGTCAATGTTGCAAACCTGTATGATTTTCATTTTCTGTGGGACACAAATGAAGATTTTGCTGAATGTTCTGGTTGCTTTTTTTCTTATGCTCACCAAGGGTGCATTTATTTGATCAAAAATACAGTAAAAACAGTAATATTGTGAAATATTATTACAATTGAAAAGAACTCATTTCTATTTGAACATATATTAAAATTTCATTTATTTCTGTGCTGCTCAATATTTGTGTGGAAACTGTCATCAGGGTTCTTTGAGGAATAGAAAGTTCAAAAGAACAGCATTTATTTGAAACAGGAATCTTTTGTAACATTATAAATGACTTTACTGTCACTTTTGATCAGTTTAATGCATCCTCGCTGAATAAAATAAGTGATGTCTTTCTCCCCCCAAAAATTATTTAAATAAAAAGAGCAATGCGAGAGCGACGTAAGGGATGGAATCGGCCCCTCTGACACTGAACAGAGCTCTGTTGTTTGTCTTATCAGCGGCTAAGTGCTCTGGACGACTGACATTTCCCATGTACAGCCATAGATTGAACTACTATGAAGTACAAACGAAAAATAACACAGCATACCAGCGGCTTCCCTCATGTCACGAACAGTCTTGTTATTGTAAGCATATGCCCGAGACAATTTTCCAAAGTGAAAAAGTACTAATAGTCAAATTCACCTGAATTTTACAGCCTAACATCTGGTTGAGAGGCTGACTGTGTTTTGAGTAAAATCAGGCTGGAACGTGTTACCTAACATGACACACAGGCAGAGCAGAGTCATGTCAGGCGAAACACTGTTTCTCTGACTGTTTCGATTGATCAGACTGAGGTCATGTCTGCTGATGGTCACCATAAATGCTGGAGTCCATCTCTCCTGCACAGCTTTAGGCAAAACTGAGAATTTAAGAAATGGCTCGCTTTTCAATTCATGATTACATCAAGTTGGTCACACAGGATGTTGAATTTAATGTTGAAGAGGAATTTACTGGATATGCACTTAACTACAAATTCTACTTGCTTAAATACTTTTCCCCACACTTTCAACGACTTTGCACGATTTTTCCATGATTCCTCCAGTCATTTGTTACGGGAATGCACAATATTAAAATTCTAGTTGACACACAGCAGCAGATAATCCCTAATAAAAAATTTATAGAAATTTTATTTTAAATTTATTACATTTAAAAATAAACCAATGTAAGCTAAAAATATGTTGTTTTAAATGCTGCAAGTGAATTTAGGCCTCACAACATCATAATGTACAGTAGGGCTGTGCGATATTGAAGAAAAATGTGATATGCGATACCTTGTTAAATAACGCGATATTGAATATGGGATACGATATTGCTTTAAGTGTGTGAAATTAATTTAAATTATATTTAAAAATAAAAAATTACATAACCAATGCATACATTTCACATTAACTACAACTTCTGACAGTGACCAGCAGAGTTTTAGCATTACATAAAAAGCAATGTCACAAATCTAAAAACAACAAAGATACAAATTAAATAAACAGTGCTTTAACTTTAAGGCAGGCTTACATTAGATATATTTAACAGTAGCATTCAAGTAATAAACAATACAGAAACTCAATAATCAAATGTAAAACTAAAACACTGCATAGTCTTCCCATGAATTAATATACACTGATTCATAATAAAGCTACAAATGTTAGTCAGTCAAGATCAGTGAGTGATTTTCTCTTTTTCTTTTGTTGTTTGACAGACAGCTGCAGGTTTACAGTATTAAGCCTCGTACACACCGGGACGATTATCGCGAGCGCTTATCGCCGACGTTTTTCGACGTGTCTTTTGTGTTCATACTCAAGCAATTTTCGCAGGCGTTGAGCCGAGTGAACGTGCAAATTCACTCCCTGACATTAGATGGCGCTTAATGAAAAACAGAAATACTCCGGTACACATCAAATCCTATTTGATCTGCAATTCCTCTCCATAACAACTCCCTCTTATCGAGATTTTTGTAGTCGCTGTCGCGTTTGTCATAAAGCCCTTTGTGTTCAGACACCAATGAGACCAGCAGCTCTACATTCATCTTGCCTCGATGCATCTTCTTGGTCTACTTACTTCCTCTTTGTCGTTAGGTATCAATGTGTGCTCGGCAAGACCGTTTTGTGCTTAAGCACCACCAAGTCGTGTTTTACTGTAACTTCAGCAGCTCCAGGCACGTGAACAAAAGCGGCAATCTCATTGGTCGGCCAGTTTTTAACACGGCGCGTTAAAGTTTAGATGGTATTTTTTCTATTCATCTTGCTTCTGTATAATGCATATTAAAGTTCATAAGTGCAGCGCTGCTTTGTTTACAGCGGAAACCAAGGAAACACTTTACGCGCCACCTGCTGGCAGAGAGTGAATCTGCGTCTCATTCAGCTAGTCCACTGTTTCATGCAGATATTTTTATGTATAGTTTCACAAAACTGAAGGCAAACCATTCTGTTTTTGCTTCAAATTTAGAAATTATACAATGTAATTTAGATTTAAAAATCCTCATGTTGCATGTATGCAGCATCTTTGTTTGGAT
>NW_015628726.1:1225866-1229416 GCF_001515625.1 Sinocyclocheilus rhinocerous | reverse complement strand
ATCTTCTCCGCATTGAGCTTCTATATTTCTCTTAATATTTTGAATGCATAACACAGCAGCGGCGCATCTCGTGGGCTAGACTAACAAAACATTAAAATGCAACAACGTCACTTACATCATTATCACCGCATCTTGTGAGCCACTGATGATGCTCCCTGATGCACACCTAACATTCAAATGCAAATGTTTATTTTAAATTCGATTAATATTCATTCTTTATTCACAATCTCCTCATCACAGGCAGGCACAGCACTCAATTCAGCATGTGTTCATGTTTGTGTGTGCTGTCTGCGTCACTCATAGCACGTGCCGATATCGTGCACTATATCGAATATTTTTTAAATCGTTATCGAAGAAGGTGTACCGTCGATAAATACTGATACCGTTTTATCGCCCAGGCCTACGTTCAGCCCTAATGTACAGTATGAAAAATGGGACATTTATTTTGAGACTAGATTACATTTAACTTAGGGGTGGGCGATATGGCAAAAATATCATATCAGACGAAAAAAAAAAAAATCACATGCACACCTCAGGTGTACGCGCTTAGAAAAAGCGCATGTCAGAACAACACGCGAATAAAATGTTTAACCAGCAAGGCTTTAAAGCACATGCAAATAATGTACTTTTGTGATTGCAAATAAGTGCAGTGTCTCGTGAGAGTAACTATACCGCTGAGTTAACATTTGATGTGAATGTATGACACGTTGTACAGTAGCCTATATTGAGACGGAGGAGCCAGACCTGCAACTGATAGAATGTGCGCTGTAGCACAATACTAAGATATTTATACAAAGACATTTTAATCATCCACGATCAAAAATCTTGATATCACACACCCCTAATTTAACTGCGTTATTAAATTATTAGTATTTTAAAAGATTATTTAAAAGTTGAGCATTAGATGATATATCATCTATAATAATGTAAGCCATATATTATTTTGTCATATAATTCATACACATACAAACAAAACAATAACCAATATTGCACCAGTTTGTAATGACTACAGTTTTTAAAAATCATTTAATAGAGACTGCACTCACATGGGTATTTTTTTAGAACAGCATAAGTACACAATTTTACATTAAATTTTATACTAAATAAATTTCCATGACCTTTCAAGGTTTTCAAGGACTGTGGGAACCACCTGTTAAATTTAAATTAAAACTGGAATTTAAGGCATTGTCAAATCAATTCTGAATGGCACACAACCTTGTTCCTGTGTGCTAATACACTCGAGACAAAGAGCCGAACTTGAGTGCAAACTGGATGCAGAAAGACTCCGACTGCGAGAGAGATGAGAACGAGAAAAATAAAAATCCTCAGAGCGACTGAGACGGGAGGGGATGTAATGAGGAAGGTGGGGATACACTTTAACTCCTAACATTGGGATGGTATCCAGAGAAGCAGACTTTCCATAGCTGGCGTATTGTGTAATTCACTGGAGGACGCTCAAGTTCCCTGCACGTTCCCCCCCTACTCCCTCAGTCTTCTTCGAAAGACAGGAAGGCCAGGCCTGTAACTGGAGAGGCCCTGAAGACTGTGTCACTGTGAGGGCTTCGTGCTCAGGGCTGGACTGATCTCACTGCGTAAACTTCTGGACCCTTCGACTACAAAGCAGCCAGACTCCTGTAGAGAGGAGAAAGAAACGCACCTCTCACACTGAAACTCCATCAGACGAGATCTTTTGACAACTCTGTAAAACATGGTGCAAATTCTGATGATTATGATGCTTTTATGGTTTTATTGCTACTAAACTCTTAGTATTCATGTTTCTTCAACAGCAAAATAGCAAAATGAGTGTGTCCATGAACTACCAGACAAAAACCAGTAAAAAAATCACTACTCTGAAATATTATAATTTAAAGGGGTCATATGATGCGATTTCAATTTTTCCTTTCTCTTTGGAGTGTTACAAGCTCTTGGTGCATAAAGAAGATCTGTAAAGTTGCAAAGACTAAAGTCTCAAATCCAAAGAGATATTCTTTATAAAAGTTAAGAGTTAACCACGCCTACCTAAAACGGCTCGTTCTAACACGCCCCCACATACCTACGTCACGATAGTAATTATGTCCCCACTGGATGCAACAAATGCCTCTTTTGTAATGGGTTTTAATGTTTTTGTCTCGTCGCTCCGGCCGGACAGGGCATCATCACAGTATGGTGAGGGGCGTAACATTTCCTTCACACACTTGAGGTATTCGGCCAATCATAACGCATTGGATAGCTGGCCAATCACAGCACACCTTGCTTTTTCAGACCGATGAGCTTTGTAAAAATCGACGCGTTTCAAAAAGGCGGGGCATAGAGGAGAAACAATAATGTACAGTATGTGGAAAATAATGTGTTTTTTTAACTTTAAACCGCATAAACACATTTCATTACACCAAATACACAAAATAATGTTCTTTTTAGCAGCATCATATTACCCCTTTAAAATTACCGTTTTTTTATTTTAATATATTTTAAAATGTAATTTATTCCTGTGATGGCAAAGCAGAATTTACACCAGCCATTAGAAAACAAACCTTTTAAATTGTAATACGATTTCATATTACTGTATTTTTGATCAAATGAATGCAGTCTTGGTGAACATGGGAGACTTCTTTCAAAAACTTTAAAAAGAACTTAGGCTAATTATTCAAAACTTTTCGTAGTGCAGGAGGTTTTTAAATATTCCAGAATCTACTATAAATTCCAGTCTTTTTTTTAATTAATTAATCTATTTTATTAAATTTTATATTGATTAATTAATTCCCCATAAAGCTCGCTGTGCTCAGATGTAACCATCTGTTCAGAGTGCGATGGTCCAGACGTGTGCTGAACCGTACAGATATGTGAGCCCAATGCAATATGGGCACCCATGTCAGCCTTCTGTCAGTTACCTAAACTACAGTTCACAACACATTCACAACACTGGGATGTATTAGGTAGACCACATTAGTCAATTATGATGGCCATGTGGGTGAATTTAGCACATAGATCCTCTTTAATGGACTACATTTAATGTGGCCAATTTTATTGATTGATAAAAAACAGAAATTGTACTAATCAGTAAAGTATAAAAAACAAAAGGCTGCATTCTAAACAAAGACGATGAAATGAGATGAATGAAATATCAGTATAGAGATCTGTAGACTGAATTTTGACATCGCTGACACGAGCCCAGTGCTATCTCAGCCTAGTGCTGTCACAGAGATTTGACGATACGAGTATCGATACAGCTGTCCCTGTATCGATATTGTGGCATGTGTGCAGCAGTGGACCGCGCTTAATTTGAATACAAGAACAACATTTAAAATTGAGCAGAAAAGTGCGAGGTTTCTAAAAAATAATGAATAGAGCATAATATATAGGCTATAACAAGGTTTAATCTGGCCGCAGAGGAACACAACTGGGTTGCCTGATATAAAGAGACGTAATCCCCGAAACAGAGCTTCCCACTTGCGCAATACGGAAATATCTGCTAAGTGTGTTACTTATCTTTGTCAACCTGGCAACCATGTGCACGCTCGGTCTTTTCTCTGTGGATAAACTTTAGAAACAA
>NW_015628726.1:1224117-1225738 GCF_001515625.1 Sinocyclocheilus rhinocerous | reverse complement strand
AATATTCTATTCTCAGAAAAGTGTAATTCATCAAGTGTTTATTTACGAGAGAGAGAGAGAGAGAAAGAGAGAGAGAGGGGCTGTGTATGTATGAATTACCACCGTTTTGCCGCATTTCTCTATTAACAGTAAAGCTGTGGCTTTAATTCCTTTAGAAACAACGATGTTACCAGCTCCTTGTTGAGAAAGTTAATGTAGCTCTTGAGCGATTAAGCTATTTAGTTGATATAATTGCGGGGCAGCGCTAAAAAGTTTGTTCCTGAATATCTGAGTGCGGCCCAAGTGCGGCCGCAGCGTGATCTGTGTGAGTGACTGAGCGTGTGTGTGCGTTAGATACAGAAGACAGCGCATTAGTTAATAACTCTTCTAATTTTTATTTAAATTTTTTAAACGTAGAGAGTGTGTTAATTTGTGCAATGATAACCTACCAGCAATGTAAATTATTTTTTTTATATATTAGAATGAGTACATTACAATATAAATTTATTAGAACGAGTACATTATTATTTATGGGCTTAAAAACAAGATGCAAAAAATCTGAATATGGTACCTGGTGGGGAGTACCCAATGTAAACATGAAACATATGTCATTACCTATATTGTACTGTGGTACAGTTATGGAGGCCCTTCATAATGCAGGGGGTCAACGTATCGTATCGTGATATGTATCGTATCGTGACTTTGCTGGTGATACACAGCCCTATCTCAGCCCCCAGACCTCCATTCACTCAGTTCCTTTAAATAGAGCCCTCTTATCATTGAGTGTCACTTCAAATGAGTGCTCCACAGAACAAATGCTGGGAAATAAGTGTTGACCACAAGTCTAGGATTTTAAACACACACACACAAAAAGGTACAATGTCTGGTTTGGAAATGGTAGCTTAATATTGTGTGTGTGTGTGTGTGCGTATTAGGGATGGGCGATATCTTATCGTTTGCGATATACCGGTAAAAATTCTCCCCACGATAAGGATTAGTCCTCCCGCGATAATAACAATAAAGTCTAGTTGTTGACATATTTCTGTGTGCGACAGTGCCGAGCAAAATCGCGGAAGGCGGACGTGAAATTGAGGAGGAGTAGCCTATATCGCTAAATGAGGAGCTCGAGCTCCTTTTACAATCTGTAACTCTGTACAGTGCACAAAAAATCGGTCTGAATAAATGTACTACAGTAGCATGTGTGCGATACAGTTTTGCATGCGTATGAGCCTGTTTACAAACCTGTTGTCCAACAAAGATATAATTTATTGACATGCTTTTTCTCCAAATTAACTTAATAACATAGTCGAGTGTTTGAAATACTTCTTTTTGTGACCAGACGTGGTTTCATATTACAGAATGATAGTATTATATACAGTGATAAAGGCCATGTCGATTAACATTGCATTATAAATATACTTTCCTTATAAAAATACCCAAGATTGAAGAACACAGATAAACCATATATTTTGTGCAATCGTATGTTTATTTTCCTCAAGTTTCATCAGTTAAAATGTCTCTACCTCCGTTGTGCGTTTTATTCAGCGATAACTGGATACCTTCCTGGAGCATCGTCAGTAGTATTTCTTCTGCTATGGATATGTGGAGTTTCTGTGCAAGAGCGCCCTCCGGCTTCCAGTAT
>NW_015628726.1:1222494-1223872 GCF_001515625.1 Sinocyclocheilus rhinocerous | reverse complement strand
CACTGCCAAGATGGCGACGGCCGCCTCCGCCCACTTTTGAGCTTCAAAAACGCTCTTCGTAAATCTACGGGTGACGTCACGGACACTACGTCCATGTTTTTATACAGTCTATGGCGTGTACTCATTAATTATCACAACACCATGCCCACGATAACAATATCGCGCATATTCATTACCGTGATATATCGCATTACCGAATACCGGCACAAGTCTAATATATACATACATATATAAATATAAAAATATATATACTGTACATACAGTGGCTATTGAAAATAATCACTCCCCTTTAAAATAATCACATTTTGTTGCTTTGCAGCCAGAAATGAAGACGGACACAGTATTTACTCAGTGCAACTTATAACATCCAAGTGAAAGGTATAACACCAAGATGTTACATGTCAGAACAAAAATAAAAATAAAAAACAGAATCACTGAGTTGGAAAAAGGATCACCCCTTGTGTCCGTATTTTGTTGAACCACCTTTTGCTTTAATTACAGCCTTTAGTCTGTTGGGATTTGTCTTATTTTTATCTTTTGTGGACCTCTTGGTCGCCTCTCTGACCAGTTTCCTCTGGCTCTTTCATCTAGTTTGGAGCGACGTCCTGATCCAGAGAGGGTCTGTGTTGTACTAAATACCTTCCACTTCTTAATAATATACTTCACTGTGCTTCTAGGCATTGATAAAGCCTTTGATTTTTTTTATCCATCTCCTGACTTGTGCCTATCCACAACTTTATCCCGGAGATCTTTTGACAGTGCCTTGCCACCCATAGTTGATTGTAGTGTTGTCACGGTACCAAAATTTCAGTATTCGGTACCAATACCAGTGAAAATCCACGGTTCTCTGTACCAATTTCGGTACCAAAGCAAAACACAAAAACATGCTAATTAAAAATTGACTACTTTCATTTAATCCAAAATGTGTACATATTTAATTTTAAAGGGCTTTTGAAAACCTAGAGCTATTCAGCCAAGAATAACAACAAAGTTAGCTAAAAAAAAGAAAAAAAAAGCCCAGAACTTCTGACTGATATGACACAAACAATGTTAACCATTTGTACATTCTCTAACACGCATATTTTAGATTCACAATTCATTTAAAAGCCTCTGGTGTGTAAAAATAGTAAATATCATCATGTCCTCCTGTTTTTTTTTTACCCTAATAAAAGTTATAGGAGCATTAAATAGTTAATAAAGAAACGTCATTCTAATGCTCATTTTATTAGCGTTAGCCACGCTTATGCTAACGATTAACTACTCTAATAACAGCGATGTTCATTTCAATCCGACATTCAAATTAAAATATTGAATAATATGCAGTGTTTCCCCCAGAACCTGCACTCTATTTGTGGCGGCATATATATGCAAATTCATT
>NW_015628726.1:1216172-1222191 GCF_001515625.1 Sinocyclocheilus rhinocerous | reverse complement strand
GCCACAAATAAATCAATGTATGGGAAACACTGATCTAAATATAAAAAAATTAAATGAAACTTACCAGCTTGAACTCTTTCATTTGATCTGGGTGTCTTTAAATTGTTTTGTTAGTTTGGTGTGTTTCCTCGTTTTGATGTCGCCACGTCTCAGTGCTTTTATGAAGAGAGCGCATCTGCACATCTTTCGGATAACGCATCAAGAACTGGGTTGACCGGGTACTCGGTACCACCGGTACTTAAAAAAACCTGGTACCGTAACGTTTTCATCTTTTTAGTACCGACTTGGTACCGAAGTACCGGGTCTTTTGACAACACTAGTTGATTGTTTGCTTCAGTTGCACTACCAAGGACTGAAATGCTCCAGGAAAGCTGTTTTCATGCTGAGCTACTCAGAATAACCACAGCTGATCACAGTTGAAAGTCAAATGGCTTTGTGTGCCACTGAAAAGGCGATTAGCTACAACTGATTGAGTTTATAAGTAATTTTTAGGAGGGGGTGATCCTTTTTCCAACTCATTGATTCTGTTTTTTTTTTGTTTTTTTTTTACATTTTTCTGACATGTTGGTGTTATGTCTTTCACTTGGATGTTATAAGTTTCACTGAGTAAATACAGCCGGATAAAACAAAAACTGTGCCCATCTTCATTTTAGGCTGCAAATCAACAAAATGTGATTATATACATATATAAACCCTAAAGAGGACAAGCGGTTTAGAAAATAGATGGATATCTCACATTAGAATTTTATTTATGTTTTTACATAAAATGCTTACATAAAACCGAGCAACTAAGCACAGTGATTTTGCATTGTCGATCTAGACACAGGGGATGCAGTTTATTATGGAGTTATTTTAAATGTTAAAATGTATGTCACAATTAAAAAGAGAGAAAACTAAGCACACTGAATAAAAATTTAGACTTATTTGCAACCCCCCATAAAACAGGAAATTTTAGCTTGAAATTTATAACAAAATCAGTTTGTTATAATCAGACTTAATATCTTGTGCTGATGAAACTCAGAGGTGCCCAGAGGTGCTCAGTGCTGAGTCGTGATCTGTGCTTTGTTTTGTTGAAATTCATAATGAAGAAAAGCTGTTCACATAAAAATGTACTTCCAAACAAAGAAAAGACATAAGATGTCTCCTTAAAAAATTTTTAAACAAAATAAATGTGTGCAACACCGAACAAGACGACTGCTTCTCTTCATGACAGCCATCTCTACTCTTCTTACTTTTAATGGCTGAAGAAAGGTAGCCTGTCAAGATTGCGTGCTAAAAACACTTGTAAGGCGTGAGTGCATAGGCTTTTAGATTTTTTGACGTCAATAAAGGTCATAAAATGAGATGAACTGGTCTATGAATGTAAAATCTATGGGACTGTGGAAAAATACCTTGTTACAGGGGTTTTACCCCTAAAAAAGGCCAAATTACTTGCAGATGTCTTAGAACAATGGTGCAGAAACAGTATTGCACACTTTCACTACGACGAGGACAAATTGTTTTCATTACAACTAATTAACATGATTGAAAGTATGTAAACAAACAGTAAAAGTCACAAAAATCTGATTTACAGGCACGCTAACCAAGCACGACACCATAAAGTGAAAATAATATCTTCTGTTTATGAGAGTTTTTGACTTAACCAGTGACGAACATGATAGGCGATGCCCAACAAGATATTACGTTGGTTGCCGAGTCTTAAATGTCACTGGTCCAAAATCCCACTCCATATTAGTTTATATTGAACATTAATTATCTTTGAATGGCTTTGATTTTGACGCTCTGAGGTTAACTTTATATGCACATTACCTTTCAGTGGATATGACCTTGACTACAAGCATTCCCTATGGTGAAAGCCAAACTAGTATCCTTTAAACACACACAAACTCCTCCTCGGCAATGCATGGGTTCACCATCAAAGAAGCTGGTATCCAACCGTCCCTGTTTCTCAATGGGACTTTGTTCGCTTGCCCAGCAGCCAGTGGCCTCAGCATCCAGCTCCTGTAGCTTTTGATAGGCCAGTGTATTGATCTGTTCCCAGTCCCAGAGGCGATGAATAATGAATGCACTCATTGCCATCCATCACAGATCAGGTTTCACTTGAAAAAGAGTCAACACTTGTAATTAGCCAGGAGTTTTGCACTGAGTTCCAGGCAAACCCAAAAACTCAACAATGTTTTTCAGGAGGCTCTGACACCCGGTGTGAATTCTGTGAGAGAGCTTTTCATTTACAAGAATAATAAGTAGGGCTACACCTGCGTGATTGTGAGTCCACGAGTGCTCTCATCTCTGCCTACAGAACATCCTTATATACACTGGTTGGCACTGGTGACAAGAAAACACAAGGATTCTTTCAAAACCATATGCAAAAAGTGCTTATTTATAGTAGACTGCCCTATAGAGCACAACAGTCCGATTCTGGAAGTAAAATCTCATTTATTTTCTCCATAGAGAAATAGATTTTTATCATTTATGCCATGAGCTCCAAAATTTCGAAACAAAGTCAATAATAGTGCTGGGTGGTATGACCAAAAATTTATATCATGGTATTTTTCAAAATTATACCGGTTTCATGGTACGTGACGGTATTTTTTTTTTCGCGCATGACCGGGTGTTAACTCATGTATTGACGAGTCGGCTGCGGTGCGGCCAACTGAATGCGCTGCTTCTCTGCTCCTCACTGCACAGAACAGACGCCGAGAGAGGTGACACTTTACAGTGTGTTCACACCAGACGCGAATGTAATTATTCGCGCGAGCAGATTACATACAAAGTCAACGCAAAGACGCGAATTCGCGCCGGGCGACGCGAAATGCGCGACGCGTTTGCCGCGAACGCACGATATTCGCCTCAATCGCGTCTTCCGCGCAAGTTCAAAAAATTCAACTCGAGCGGAAAATTCGCATGACGCATTCTCGCGCAAGCCAATTCGCCTAACGCGTTCTCGCGCAAGCCAATCAGCGAAGAGCTTATAGGCACGTCTGGTTGAATCAAACAATAGAAGAGAGCATTCAGCCAGCCGTCTGTTATTATATAGGTCTGGAGCATAGAAAACAATTAAAATCAGTTGTAGTGGTAGTTGTATTTTATTAGCATGGCTACAGAGATGCTGCTATCAATAATAAAAATAATAGTAATATCAGTGTATATATATACACAGTAGTAAAATGTAACACACACATTAATACAGGCTGTGAACCCAGACACGTCGGCGTTTGGCTTTCCATTGTATTTGGGACTTTTTGACAACAGGTACAAAACAGCGATTGTAGTTATCTCCACCACGGTTGATTGCGCTGTTTTTATTTTCGCGAGTGACACGAAAAACATCCCGCGAGTAATCTAGAGCGAGTGACGCGATGTGCATATTCGCTTCGCGTCTGGTGTGAACACACCATTAGTACTACAGCTTCAGTTTCGGAACTTTCACGTTTAGTAACACATACAGCTGTTCCCTCACCACAGTGCAACAGTGAAAAGGGACCCCTTTCAAACAGTGTCGCGTTCCGAACGTTGTTTAAGCGACATACACCGGTATTGCGGTATTTTAAAAATTCATATCATAACAAAAATAAACACCGGTATTCGGTATGAACCGGTATACCGCCCAGCACTAATCAATAATTTAAAAAAAAAGCTCTAAAATCCCAGTGAAGAACTACACTACACTACTGAAGCAGGCAGTACCTTGCATCCACCAATCAGAGAAATCGCTGTTTCTATAGAAACGAGAACCACACCAAAACAACTCAGCAGTGAGTGCTCACTCTCAAGAAGCATTACAAATGACGTAACCAAACCAGTTTATTTTCTTATGTAAATTCTTGTACACTACCGTTCAAACGTGTGGAGTCAGTAAGTTAAAAAAATTTTTTTTAAAGAAATTAATACTTTTATTCAGCAAGGATACATTAAATTGACCAAAAGACCAAAAAACCAGTAAAGGCATTTATAATGTCACAAAAGATTTCTATTTCTAATAGTAAATGCTGTTTTTATTAACTTTCTATCCATCAAAGAATCCTGAAAATATGTATCAGTTTTCACAACAATATTAAGCAGCACAACTGTTTTCACTATTGATAATAATAATTTTTTTTTTAATTATTGAGTGGTAAATCAGCATATTATAATGATTTCGGAAGGATCGTGTGACATTGAAGACTGGAGTAATGGCTGATGAAAATTCAGCTCTGTCATGGAATAAATTACATTTAAAATATTTTCAAACAGAAAAGTTTAAAAAAATTTAAAATATATATTACAATATTACTCTTTACTGTATTTTTGATTAAATAAATGCAGCCTTGGTGAGCATAGGAGACTTCTTTCAAAAACATTCTCTTACTGACCTCAAACTTTTGAACGGTAGTGAATATACTGAACTATATCGCATTACACATCATGTGTTGCATTTAAAATTTATAATAAATGTCTAAAAATCAATAGTTTTATATTGTACATTTGCTTATGCTATGCACACTGCATTAACTGCTGTATAATATAGGGGTGCGCCGATCCGATATTCAGTATCGGTATCGCTCTGATACTGGCATTTTCTGTCGGATCGGGTATCGGTCAGACGAGACCAATCCAAATCCGATATTCTGCGTATACTATTCTGTGTTATTATTAAGCCTCACGAAAGCCACAAAAACATTATAAAGCACAATAAGGTTTTCGTGCACTATATTTTCAAGTGTTCTGAATTTGTTCCATAGTTTAATGTGAGGTACAGATGAATATTTAAGTCAAATTCACGCTGTCAGTCATCCTCCATTCAGCATTCAAACTGCGTGTCTCTTTTGGTTATTTTGGTTACGACAATCAAGACGATAAAACTCTCTCCAAGATGATTCAATGTTCCTAATGTTTTACTTGATCTGTAAATAAAGGTAAATGGTTTTGCATAAAAGGAATTTATCTTGCTGGAGTTTTGTGCGGTTTCTAAATCGTGTAAATTTCTATAAAAAAACAGATATCTTTAGGCCTGTCACGGTAACAACTTTTTGTTGTGCGATATATTGCCCCAGAAATAATTGCGATAAGCGATATTATTGTCATTTTAAAGACCATTTTATGCCACTGAATATATAATCATAATGTAACAGCATAATAAAAAAATGCACAAAGAACTTGTATGGAGATTTTTCCATCTACAGATTTTTCCCTCACCTTCTTTTCTCTGTAAATTAAGGGTGCACACTATTGCTGAAAAACACAATCACTACTTAGCAGTCAGATGTCCGTATGCACAAAGGCACAGATCCCTAAACAAGGCCATATCTGCAGATGAAACTTTGTTTGTAGAAGCATTTTTTAAATTTGAACTAGCACCTCATGACTACACCACGTTATGCACGAGAAGCTGCAAAAGACACAGGCACAAGTGGAATGTACAAAACATGGTGACAATAATTATTTAAGTAAATATAATGGCGATATATTGCATCACCAAAAATGAGAGGTCATGTACATATATTGCGCGTCGCGAAAGTCGATATATTGATTATTGCGACAGGCCTAGATATCTGGTTAGATCACAAGACTGGAGTACAGAGCACTATGAATTGTTCTTCAAGAGCACAGTAACTGAAATTTAAAACTGTTAAAAGAAAAGCCTCAATAAACTAACGCACCTATTTAATACACTATGCATCAATGTCTCTTCCCTTTGTGCTTTGAACTTCTCTATGCAAATGAAAGAGTTCAAGCAGGTAAGTTTCATTTAAATTTTTAATATTTAGATCAGTGTTTTCCATACATTGATTTAGTTGTGGCGGCCCGCCACAATATCAAAACTGACCGTCACAAATAGATTTTCCAAAAGGATTTGACTTCGCTGAATAAACATGAGCACTGCACGTGTCTGCACATGTCAAAGTCGAAACCCGGTGCGGGTGTTTTTATATCACTGTATTTCTGAAGGAAATGACTGTCTTCAGAAAATTATAGATGTCATTTTCATTTCATCTTGCCTGTAATGCCTGAGCAGTTTGTGAGTGCAGCGCTTATTTGA
>NW_015628726.1:1213746-1215962 GCF_001515625.1 Sinocyclocheilus rhinocerous | reverse complement strand
AGCGCCTCCTGCTGGCAGAGAATGAATTTGCATATACATGCCGCCACAAATAGAGTGCAGGTTCTGGGGGAAACACTGCTTCGGTTATGAATATTATTCAATATTTTAATTTGAATGTCGGATTGAAATGAACGCTGTTATTAGAGTAGTTAATCATTAGCATAAGCACGGCTAACGCTAATATGAGCATAAGAAATAAAGTTATTTTAACCATTTAATGCTCTTATAACTTTTATTAGGGTAAAAAAACAGGAGGACAGGATGATATTTACTATTTTTACACACCAGAGGCTTTTAAATGAATTGTGAATCTAAAATATGCGTGTTAGAGAATGTACAAATGGTTAACATTGTTTGTGTCATATCAGTCAGAAGTTCTGGGCTTTTTTTTTTTTTTTTAGAGCTAACTTAGTTTTTATTCTTGGCTGAATAACTCTAGGCTTTCAAAAGCCCTTTAAAATTAAATATTTACACAGTTTGGATTAAATGAAAGTAGTCAAATTTTTTAATTAGCATGTTTTTGTGTTTTGCTTTGGTACCGAGAACCGTGGATTTTCACTGGTATTGGTACCGAATACTGAAATTTTGGTACCGTGACAACACTAATGTGGAGCGCTGCACGCTGTGACTCCTTCAAGCGCATCATTCTGCGCACGGGATGCGCATAAGCGATTTGTGCCGCTCTGTATTTGGAGCCTTTAGTATCATAATTCTTTTGCGCAATGAAAGATTATTAATAGCCTTTCCTGTTCGTTTTATCTATCATATGTTGCTGCCTCATTACTCTGCTATACATTTAAAAGAAATGTCTTTTAATTTATACAGTAGTCAACATTTGAAGTGGATCAAAAAGTTCACAAGAACGGGTATTTTTTATTTTTTTTTTGGTTTTAGGACAACTTTGATGAAAGGTTTTGATCCACTTCAAATGTTGACTACTATAGTATATATTTATATACAAATATATTACTTGTTTTTCATGAATGTATTTTACAACAATACAAAGAGCAATGTGTACCAGATTTAGTTTTACACTTATTCACTTTTATTTGATCCCCACTAAATAATGTATTTTTTTTTCACTAAAAGTTTAGGATTTTATAAAAGACTTATTAACTAATTAATTCATGCTTGTTGCATAGTGACGCTTCTGCTTATTTTAACAGTTTAATGGGCTTGAGCAAACATCTGCCATGGGGAAAGCAGGGCCACATGAATCCATGCAGCCCAGTGAAACAGCTCTGTGTTCAGAAATCAGAAACATTATTGGAGCACGGATCGGGATCGGTTCTGAAAAAGTGGTATCGAGCCAGCCCTAGTATAATTCTTTGTTCCAAAAATCGACAGTCTCATACCTTTGTCTTTTTCTGACTTTCAAACACTTTCGTGCTTCAAAACAATGTTTGTAATGTTGTGATTCATCTCATAGCTGGTTGGTTGATGATGCCTTGGAACTCTTTGTTGAGGATTTTTTAAATCTCACTTGAGGAAATAAATGTACTTCTGGAACCAAGACTGCCAAAAAAGTGGGCAGACGCTGTTACACTCTATTGGGATGCATTAATTTGGACCACTTTAATTACTTATTAACTAATTAATTCATGCTTGTTGCATAGTGACGCTTCTGCTTATTTTAACAGTTTAATGGGCTTGAGCAAACATCTGCCATGGGGAAAGCAGGGCCACATGAATCCATGCAGCCCAGTGAAACAGCTCTGTGTTCAGAAATCAGAAACATTATTGGAGCACGCTAAGGCAAGCATTACTAGTGCTCATACTTAAGAAATCCCCATCCCTTACCATAAAAGTTCAACTTTGGTGTACAACTTATCTTTTTGTTCTATGGACATGAATAATACCTAAAATCAATACAGCATGTTGAGGAGAAGTGTACTATTATTACCTCTCTAAGCAATCAGACCTACAATTTTTGCCTGGCAGACAATAAAACAGGTGAAAAAAATATCCCCTAGATTTACTTTGAAGGGCCATCAGCCATATAGGATGCTGAGTATTTGATAGTGGCCTCTTCTGACTTATAACCACCAGAACACTCTTAAAACCACTCAAAGCAAATTAGAAAATGCATAGCAATCCCCATTCAAAACACACAAGCATCTTAGCTGAGAATTTTGCACTGTAGCAGAAACTGTGCAGAATACAGATCCCTATAAAATCAATTTTATTTTAAAATGTATAACTTTTATTATTTTTTT
>NW_015628726.1:1184150-1213018 GCF_001515625.1 Sinocyclocheilus rhinocerous | reverse complement strand
TTTTTTTTTCACTAAAAGTTTAGGATTTTATAAAATTATTGTGCACTCATGATTTTTCTAGAGTAACTATATTATACATATATTTTTTCGTTTGTTATTTTTCTTTATAATGAAGCTGTTTATATTTAGTAGATTGTGTGTAACATACAAAAGAGTGATGATCAGGTCAACACACATTGAGGTATAGAAATTCTACACTGATTTTAAAAAACTGCACCGGTATCGGATCGATATCGGTATCGGGAGATACTCAGAATTTTTGGTATCGGATCGGGATCGGTTCTGAAAAAGTGGTATCGAGCCAGCCCTAGTATAATTCTTTGTTCCAAAAATCGACAGTCTCATACCTTTGTCTTTTTCTGACTTTCAAACACTTTCGTGCTTCAAAACAATGTTTGTAATGTTGTGATTCATCTCATAGCTGGTTGGTTGATGATGCCTTGGAACTCTTTGTTGAGGATTTTTTAAATCTCACTTGAGGAAATAAATGTACTTCTGGAACCAAGACTGCCAAAAAAGTGGGCAGACGCTGTTACACTCTATTGGGATGCATTAATTTGGACCACTTTAATGACTTATTAACTAATTAATTCATGCTTGTTGCATAGTGACGCTTCTGCTTATTTTAACAGTTTAATGGGCTTGAGCAAACATCTGCCATGGGGAAAGCAGGGCCACATGAATCCATGCAGCCCAGTGAAACAGCTCTGTGTTCAGAAATCAGAAACATTATTGGAGCACGCTAAGGCAAGCATTACTAGTGCTCATACTTAAGAAATCCCCATCCTTTACCATAAAAGTTAAACTTTGGTGTACAACTTATCTTTTTGTTCTATGGACACGAATAATACCTAAAATCAATACAGCATGTTGAGGAGAAGTGTACTATTATTACCTCTCTAAGCAATCAGACCTACAATTTTTGCCTGGCAGACAATAAAACAGGTGAAAAAAATATCCCCTAGATTTACTTTGAAGGGCCATCAGCCATATAGGATGCTGAGTATTTGATAGTGGCCTCTTCTGACTTATAACCACCAGAACACTCTTAAAACCACTCAAAGCAAATTAGAAAATGCATAGCAATCCCCATTCAAAACACACAAGCATCTTAGCTGAGAATTTTGCACTGTAGCAGAAACTGTGCAGAATACAGATCCCTATAAAAATAATTTTATTTTTAAAATTATAACTTTTATTATTTTTTTTCTGGATTAATTTTACTAATCCAAAAGCATGTCTAATTAACTGAAATCATGAATCTTATACAACGTGTCGTGACAACAATATACTAAAAGTTCAATAAAATTACATTTTTAGGTTCCTATTAAATCAGTTTCTCCCCCCCCACCCACAAATTCTGTTTTTTTATTTTTCCCAAATTGAGGTTTTTCCATTAACATTTTTTGGATACCATTTTAATTGCTTAATTTAATTTTAATAATCAAAAACAATGGGTAATCAGCTGAATTATGTGTACTGTAAGTTCCCTTTTTTGGACTGGATTCTGTGATTCCGTCTGCCTTTTCTGCATTGCAGAAATCATAGGACCCTAAGAATTGGAAAGGTGAAAAGCTTAAATCTTAAGCTTAAAAAAACCCAATTGTTTTTACACCGCCACATATTCATATACCCAGTTTCGTTACTGTCAGTCAACTTTCAAGCTTTCAAGGTTAAATTCTGTACATCCACATCATTTAGATGCCAGTCAGCGACAGTTGAGGCTGTGAAAACTATGCCAATGAAAGCTGTCTCTATATCGCCTTTTGAGAGGGCTGGGACTTTGACCACAATTAAAAGAAATCATAATTTGCATACACACAAACTCGCTGTCCTCAGCACGCCTTATTGACCTACCCTCTAAATTGTTGGGAGGAGTTTGATGGCTCCACCCACCACCAATTTCTGCTCTAAACCAGCAATATGTGCTCAGAATACGAGATGATAGTCAGCTTTTCATAGATCTATTGTTTAGTGCCTTTGATGTTAATTACGACTAGCCTCTCCCATCATTATGTAGTGGGAAAAAAACTGTCTGACCTACATCACAGTGCCAAGATGAAGTATAAAATTGCAGAGCAATTTTAAAATGCATAGAGTCAGACTAAAACAGCTGTGAGCTAGCAGATGATGGAAGCATTTGAGCCACTAAGCTTTAGTAATTATATTGCATCATATAAATGTGCTTGACACCATTCACTCAAAACTGGCAAATATAATTGACTATTATTCATTATTATTACTTTGCAATGACTCGTTGAACCTAGATAATTCAATAAACCAAGGGAAAGAGGACTAAAACCTACAATAGAATGGACTCCCATTAAAAATCTACAGAACAAACCGATTTTCTGGACAAAATACTATTTTCTACCTACATATTTTTCATTCAGGGGTTAAATGAAGGCGCTGGCCCAACTTAACCCATTCTCATGATCTCTATCGCTCTCCAGCCTTCAAGGGTTTCTTACGTCAGGCTTTCACAGATCACAAGAAGAAGGATTCTGTCTCAGTTTCAGAGAAGCCACAGAACTGACAAGATCCTTTCAGGTTCTGAATGTGACAGATCGAGACTGAATAAATTGTCACAACAGACTGACCCAGTTGGTTTTCATGACATGTTTTGATGTATTTGAATATGAGATGTCATAATGACAAGGCCCTGTCTTAAAGGGACAGTTCATCCAAAAATGAATTTACTCATCTCATGCCATTCCAAAACTGTATGACTTTTTCTTCCGTGGAACATAAAAGAATATATTTTGAGAAATGTCCATACTATGGAAGTTGTTCCAATTGTTCCATTTGATTTGAGTCTAAAGTTCTTCAAAATTTCTTGTTAGGTTCTGAATGTGACAGATCGAGACTGAATAAATTGTCACAACAGACTGACCCAGTTGGTTTTCATGACATGTTTTGATGTATTTGAATATGAGATGTCATAATGACAAGGCCCTGTCTTAAAGGGACAGTTCATCCAAAAATGAATTTACTCATCTCATGCCATTCCAAAACTGTATGACTTTTTCTTCCGTGGAACATAAAATAATATATTTTGAGAAATGTCCATACTATGGAAGTTGTTCCAATTGTTCCACTTGATTTGAGTCTAAAGTTCTTAAAAATTTCTTGTTTTCTGCTCCGAAAAAAAAAATAAAAAAATTTAATTAAATTAAAAAAACTTTCATTTCAGGGTGAACTATCCCTTTAAGAATCAGAGTATCACTAAAAATAAATACTATTCCACGTAATTTCTTTTATACAGATTGAGATATGCTGAAATGGATATAAATCGACTGTCAACACAGTGCACTTCACTCAATTATAAGCTCCTAATATCTTGATTTTCAGCATGAACAGACATCTAATAGGATGTAATTCTAAACATGTAAGTCAAGTTTACTTTGACAGCTGATCTACGAGAATCTTCTTAAAAGGAATGATCCCCAGTCTTGAGTTTGCACTTGGGACAGCACTACAATGCGCAAATGAATCTAATTCCATCTAAATATTTCTTTGTACCAACAAAAAGCATCTAGCAGCATTAATTTTTTCTGTAGCCAAATTTAAATTCTTATTCTGTCTTCATAGTGTTCTCTGATTCATAGTACTCAGCATACAGGCAAGACTAAATGTGCTCAATTTGTAATCTACCTAAATTATTACTGTTAATAACAATTATACTAATCGAGTACAACTGTCTGTAAATGTAAGGAATTGCTTGGGTTTCAAAACAACACGCTCGATTCCGTGACATGGATTAGGGTAAATCTAAAACCAATGCAGATGAAGTTCCACACAAGCAAGAAAGGTAGACTTAAAAGTCTTTTGTCATCATGTTGACAAGCTGTAGAAGATCTGACCGGCTTTTAAACTAAAGTGGACATTTTGAAGATAATTTTCAAAAACTTCTGAAGAGATAGGCTAAGAAATGAGAGAGTTTCAAAGATTAAAGACGCCTTCAGAGCTTTAGATTTTGAAAGATGCGAGTCTCTTAGGTTGAAATTTCAACTTAAGGCCTTAAATATTTGCTTGCATTTTGTAAACAAAGACGGAAAACAATTATGTAGCCAAAAAACAGGTCAAAGGTTTGTTCTGATAAAGTCACTGACATGAGGGGATAAACAATGTTAAATATAGAGTATAAACTATACAGTATAACAGTGCAAAGTTATGATAGCAAAATAGACTTAACTTCTAAAATGGATGGAAAACGTGTGTCGTCGTCTCATGTTTCCATCTAATATCTAATCAAGGATAAATATGATTTGTGCAGACCACAATGTGTTTTTGAACACATTAATTTCGAAAATCATTTGTCATAATGTTGGAAAACAGAAACCGACCTGCGTTTAAATTTCCCCAAAATGTTTTCACACTGTCTTCAAAACTTCGCATTTCATTACAGCTGATTTAAACGTCTCCCACAAAAGTCTTAACTCCTGTCATCTCGCCAATAAACTCATCTAGTTACCTGTTGCAAACTGATCACCCATCCCAAATGAAGCATACCATGGCATCACTTACCTGCAGCAGGTGAATCAGCGATCACCATGGAGACGAACGTCAACAGCACGCACGCGGTGACCCGACTACGTCTCTCCATCATTAGACCCTCCATTTAGCGAAACTCATGTTTCGTCCAAGGTGATCCGAGGAGAGATAATCCACGCGTTTAACTAGTCGCCGTGAACTGCAGCAGATGAAAACAATACCACTGTTATATAGGTCACATTTTCAGTCCTATTTTCAGCATGACTTCATGAATACTCCCGAAACCAAACCGAACAAATGACATCTTGCATATCACTAAAAACCGAAATTTAAATCACAGCTGTAGATTTTAACCACTAAAACGAATTGCCATGCTTCCCCGCGCTGACAGAGCTCGGACCGCACGGTTCCTTTGTTCCTTAACTTGTACGACTCATTTCCGTGAATCGGTTCTCTTGAACAATTCGTTTCAAACAACCAACTCATGTCATGGCGCGATTACGTCATCGCGTGGTCCCTGCCATCCAGTCGTGACATATTACACGCTCCAAACGTTCCAGTAAAGTCATATGTACTGTAGGTATTTACTGCTGTTTATTACATTTTAACGAATACGTTTTAATATTAAGCGTGTTCATTTAAATGTCCCAATTGTTTGTTGCAGACATGATTCAGTCTGTGAAATAAGCATATTTCCAGCTAATTTTATTTGCACCATGTCTGCTATTCGACTATTAAAGTAACTTTACGTCACATTTATCAAATCCTCAATTCACTCCAAATGTTTAATAACTATTCGGAGTCGGTGAATTGCACCCTTCTCGAACCGCCAGGACCGATTCAGGCAGATTCGTGAACGAATCCTTTTCGACCGGTTCAGGAGATTCATTAAGAAGATTCAGTTCACAAGAGCTATTCGGACATCTCTACTGTGCATTAATACACGAACCGAGTCTCACAGAGCAAGATCCAAACATTGTTTGCTGCTTTCAAAGGACAAAACTCACACGTTGGCATATACAGTATGCCTTACAATCAGTGTAAAGGTTTGTGAACTCACCCGTGTGCGTTACAGCCCCGGTAAACGCGCGCGTTGCACGCGGATTAGGCTTCTTGTCGGGATTTCCAGTAAATGTTCCGAGATGGTTGTGAGAGAAATAGTTTGTAATCTTAGGATTTCGCGCCGTTATTAGACCTAGTTTGATTAGCTATTGGAACTAAAAGAACATCATATTTCAGATGTGTTGCTGTATGGCACATGAGTTTTTTTTGTTTGTTTTTTACAGAAATGATTGCAATTAGTCACCGTCCATATAACTGTTACGTGGCTAATTGATGATGCATTTAACTCGAGGTAACTTGTAGTTGCAAAATATACGTCTAGTAACTTTATCTTGCGGCGGAATCGGATTTATTTCCGTTTATTTTAAAGCCAAGAGAGACTTTTAGCACATCCACAGCCAACTTACCTTCAAAGCAGACAGTTACAGCGGTCTGAAGTCGATAGCGTCCAGCTCCAGTTTTAGATCAGGATTAAAGCTTCTGTTTTGCATTATTGCGTGACACAACGGATGATTTTTTTTTTCCATAAGTGTCTGGATCCTGTCTGAGCATCACTCACTTTCTCAGATGCAACCACTCTGTGTTCGGGATTGCACTAAATCCTCCCTTGACAGCAGGACTGGAGTCTCTTGTACAGGCTCTACGGTCATTGGCTCCCCGCGCCGTCCTTCAGTAATCCGGGTTAGGTTGACAAACTCCACCGGCGTCTGTGGTTTCACGGCAACGCGTTATGTTACCGGATCTTGTGTGGCTGCATAATTTTCACCCAAACTAGGTTAAAAATTATTTAGGGAGATTTTACATGTTTTATTTTTAAAGACTGGGAAGATTCCGATCATTATTAAACTATTCGGTACAAGAATTTATTTGAGTTTATGTCACAGCATACTCTAGTGGCCATTGAGGCGGGCAACAGCAAATTTTTATGGTCATTAAAAAAAAATTGCAAAACGTGAATCAATCTGAACCTGGAACCATTTGTTGTTGTTGTTTTTGCCAGCGTTCTCATCGTTTGTATGTTTATTTAATTTATTTTTTATTTAATAAAAAAATGTGCACCAACAGAATGAACAGAAATCCATCCAAATCTAAAAATTCAATCCAAATCAAAAATACATCCAAATCTATGTAATAGATTTAGCCCCAAAAAACAATGTGATGAAAAAAATTTTAAAATTGTATTGTATTTTTAATTATTCAATAGATATTAGATTAGGTATAATCCAGAACTTCTTCCAGAGAATATCACCTGAAAATCATTTGAATAATATGATGAAATCACTTATGCAGAAGGATAGAATGAAACCTTATAATTACTGAAATATAGTCCTTTACTGTGACAACTAGCCTCAATCTTCAAAATGAATTTTGGTTCATTAGCATCATCTTTGGTGGTTTCTAAAATGTCTGGTTAGAGTGCACAAATGTGTAAAATATATATGACCGCATGAAAATACAAGACTGATGCCGTGACTTAACAGTTTAATGTAAATCCAAGACAAAGTGTGATTACATTTCTACACATATACAATATGCATATGTGAGCATACAAATTTCCTTTAATAACTCGATTCACCTTGGAGACCGAAAAATGATCAAAAGTAACAGTGAATAACAAGCTATAACATAGTTCACCACGACGCGAGCCCCTTCACACCCTACAGTTAGTAAATAGAACGATTAAAATAACTATATTCTTCTATAACCCCCAGGTTTGTTACAAATCCTCCATGAATTTATACTGCTATCATTAGTTGTTGAAGCCTAATAAAATTCACTCAGGTTGTTTATTTTTTTTTCTACAACGAAAATGATTAAGAGAAGCACACAACATTTGTAATGGTAACACAAGCGCTTAGTAGCAAGTGCTCAATTTTTAGAAGTTAAATCATTCTTATTATTGTCATTATTATTTTCATTTTAACATTCTATAAAGCCAGTAAAATATCCATTCTCATAGCATACTTAATATTAGCCTAAGGTACAGGGTACATACAATGCTACGTTAACAGACTGAAATAATGAGACATCACACTTCTTCAAATCCCCAATAAACAAAGCAAAAGTATAATAATTATAATAAAAAAGACAATAAACAAAGAAGTATACCTGGAAATACTGCAGCACACAATAGCTTTGACAACAACTAATGTGATACACACTACTGAGAAAACCATACAGTAATCGACAAAAGTCAGGGGTCAGGGGTCGGATGCTTTCTTAGGTCTTGAAACATTGTAGAAAAATATTTAGTTTTTACATTTGACTGTGAATGTTTGCTGCTGTGCAAGTAGAAAATTGTTCACGTCTTCGATGGCTGCACAAACGGCTACAGTGCATCACAGCTACATAACGGGTTTACTGTGGCGACTCGTGTGATGAGTGACGTTTCTGCACAAATACGTTCACTTGCATTCATTGGTGATTGAATACATTACGCTTTACACACTTGTAGTAATGTCACTCTGTAATGCACACTCCTGACACAGACTATGCTGTAGATTAAACCAAAAAAAGTTGACAGATGTGTGTTCTTGGGCATAATGATTATTGTTTCGCTTTTTTTTTTGGTTCTAAAACAACATATGAAGATGGCCGTATTGTCATATTTGGCCTCTTAGCACATTCACTCACAAGTTCAATGGTGCATTAACCCCTAATGGTTCTGTTACAGCGCACACATGGGAGAAAAATCAGATGAAAACAAGCAGAACAAAAGGAGCTTTACAATTGTGGAAGTACTATGGCCACTTCAATGACAAAAAAATAACAATAACAAAGTTAATTCATGATCATGTGCTTTACAAGTGTTGATTTGGGTGCCATCCAGCAGGGGTTTGACTGGCAATGAGCGTTTAGGAATGTTTTTCAGTCCTTATAGTGGCGGAATCCATCGTATTCGGTAATGTCAGAAGTTGGATTTTGATTGTAGGTTGTATATTCATGAAGCTAAATGTGTAACAAAACCCCCCAAAATCACCAATACAACACATAGTCACGGTTCCTTAAAGCTTCATGTGCAGTTAATAAAGGAGAAGGCCGTATTTTGACATAAAGATGGAAAACAAAATCATGAATTGCATTAATGCTTCTTTCTAGCGCATTTTGGTAACTTAAAATGACTGTCTTCATTAATGTATACAGTTCAGACAAACTATGAATCTAAAAAAAAAGACTTCTTGTTCATAATTCATATATTTGTAGAGTCAATAGGGCTTTCTATGATTTAAAGTGCCCCTATTATGGGTTATGAAAGGTTCATATTTTGGTTTTGGGAGTCCCCAACAACCGGTTGACATGCATGCAAAGTCAAAAAACACTTTCATTGTCTTATAATATGCAAAAGCGGCACCTAGTGGCAAAGAATGAATTTGCATTTTCATTCAGACCAACGCAAAAAAAAAGACCAACAAGTGGGCGGGCAATATGCTAATGTTTCATTTTGACGTCAACATGAAACGGCTTGGGATTCGTTTTAAAAACGACTCTTTCAATGATTCAGAGTAACAACGCCCCTTAGCTGTTATAAATTCACTGTAAACCACGGCTTCTTGGGGCTTATTGATTTAATTAGCATTTTCATTCAGACCAACGCGAAAAGACCAACAAGTGGGCGGGCAATATGCTAATGTTTCATGTTGACGTCAACATGAAACGGCTTGGGATTCGTTTTAAAAACGACTCTTTCAATGATTCAGAGTCGACTCTTTCTTTTGAGAGACAATAACTTTATACACGGTGCACTTTCAGATTTAAAACTTGGCAGGATGTTTTCATTCACTTAGAGCTGTGTTACACACTGCATGAAAGATAATGAAAAAAAAATCCATAATAGGGGCACTTTAAATAAGTTAAAAACACATCAAACTGCATAATTTGGATTAAAATTAATTATAATTTGGGTCAAATTAATGCTAGATCAAGTGAAATTGATTGCTAGATCAATTTCAGTGATTACTAGCCAAAACAATCATGATGTGTTGAGCAGATATTTTATTTTAGTCTGAAATTTACATTCATTTTGTACTAGTGACCATTTTATAAACGGTAAGGGCACTGGATTCAATGCACAGGCCATTATATGAAACACTAATTTATCTATGTGATTCTTACATATGTAGTTAAAACCAAAATAATAAAGCTTAAAGTGTAATTTATGCGTCACTATTGGTACCAAAAAGAACTGGAAAAAAACAACAAAACTAAATAAAACACACCCCCAATTTTCCATTGGTTGGTCTAACAACAGCACGCCCACATCACACACCATTGGTGGATCCAATGCTGTAAAGCAAAGCCATGTTCAGTGTTTATACTCTTATTAGAATTACACACAGCAGCTTTAATAACTGAAATAAAGCATTAATGTGGCATTGACATTTCTAAAAAAAACAACAACAAAAAACATAAGGGCCTCATTTCTTACACAAATCCTCTTATTAGATTCAAAAATGGGAGATCTGTCCACACTAGCACTGACAAAAGGTGTGAGAAAGGTACCAAAACAATGGATTATACTGTGCTAACAGCAATTTCATGAGAGTGCATTATTTTTGTCATCTCTATTTAGCGTATGCCATCGACAGGTTCTTTTCTGACACCGACCTGATCTAACCTGTATTTTTAATGTTTTTCATTTTCCAAATGTCAGTGAAACTCACTCGGTCTTCTCCATTACAGCAAGGGACACATCTGTGCATCGATGACATGTTGAAATTATCTGGTGGGAAGAAAAAAAAAGTCCTTAAATGCCAGCGGAGTCCCGATTTGGACATTCAGGCCGGTCCCTGTGAGCTGAGACAGACTGGAAACTACAGATCAGTGCTGTCAGAAACGGCTCCTTCCGGAATGGAATGTTTTATGCGAATTACGTTGAAGGAGCCTTTCTCAACTGTGTGCTTCAATGAGCATCCAACTTAAGCTTAAACCAATATATGACAACAGCAACAAAATAAAATCTATTGGCATCCTAAGTCATATCACACAGCTTTATGAATCAATCTGACAAGCTAGCAAACCGAAGGCTTGGGTACAACTTAACTGGTGTCAGATCTTGGCCGAGCACATGGACAAAGTCTGTGCTTCCTACCAGACAAGGGTCCACATATGAATACTAAACATCACAGTTACATATCGACCACCAGAAATCAAACAAATGATCCTTGACGTATAACATGAAAAAAATTAATAAACATCCACAAAAGTTATTGCAACACTCTCTACGGGAACACAATATACCTAGCAAAGTAAAACAATAAAATAGAAACATTTCAATGTAAAAACTACTTCAAATGCAAGTTCTACGGCATGATGTGTGGGCAGAAGAGGATATACTTGATACTCCATAAGCATGTGCCCAACAGAAGACATAAAAAAAAAAAAACACTGTCCTAACCAGGTGCATAATCGCCACATAATCACAGCCAATCAGAATATATCTGATGTTTAACATAACACTTTTGGCCAATTTAATGCGTCCTTGCTGAACAAAAGTATTAATTTCTTTAAACAAAACAAAACAATTAAAAAAAAAAAATTCGAACTGACCCCAAACTTTTCAATGGTATGTTATATAAAGTACTATATAAATTTTCCATGTCTTTTTAATCACTTTATTGCAGAGCACATGGTTAGGACACGGTGTAAATGATTGGCTAGCATATCAATGTTAAAAAATCAGCAAAAAAAAAGACAAGCATTGGCCCACAGATTTCTACATGTTCATTATCTCTGTACTGGCATGATGTCTGTAGCATAAGTGATTTCTACGGTAAGACAAACAGTGAAAAAGACGAGCCAATTTTGATTCCGGTGCATGTTGTTGCAGATATCCTCATGCAACTAGGGGCAGTTCAAATCCCCAGAATGTACGTGAGAATAAAAACCCCACAGATCTTCACAGAACCTTGAACGAGCGCTTAAATCAGAGTATGGTGTGCAGTCGTGCTGCACGGCTTCCTTCGGCATCTACCAACGTGCTCAAAGCCAACATGCTATTCTCATAAAAAATTGTGGAATTTGCCCTCTCACTTTTCCAACAATTCAAAATCCACAAGCACCTCCTACTCCTAACAAGACTCTCCTTCTCGAACCCTCCCAGGTTTCTAAACCAAGTCAAGCCTTCCATAAACAGACAACCTCTTCAGACTTGGTATATTTTAATTTATTTTTAAACAAATTGTGCAGCCTGATCTCCAACTGACTGAGCGATACTTGGCTTTTCCCATCAAATATGCATTTAGTCTCCTTTTTATGACATATGTGACCCTGGACCAGGGTAATAAGGGTCAATTTTTCGAAATTGAGATTTATACATCATCTGAAAGCTGAATAAATAAGCTTTTCATTGATGTATGGTTTGTTAGGATAGGACATAGGAGTGACCTCATGCATGCTAAATGAGAAGCATTTAAATAACGTTTAGGGCTAACGCTTACACCTGGAATTGAAAAAAACACGAAACAGCTTGGATGAAGATGTTCAACCTAGGAGCCAACTCTCTGACTAGCATCTGGTTCTAGAGGGTTTCCAGCCAAGTAAACTGTCGTAATATATGTAAGGCACTACAAGGTAACAATGACAAACCTAAGACTGTGGAGGAATATGTCGCACAGAGGCGCTGAGCACACACATGCACTCAAACGCGACCAACTACCGTGTTGAACATGCCTATGTTATTGTAACCACTTTGTGCAATCACATTGAAAGAGGAAAAACAAGAATCTATTGGTATCAGAAAGGTTCTTCATGAAATCAACGGGTGCATACTGCTACATTCTACAAAGAGGGGCCCAGCTAATGTTCTACGGTATGACAAACCTATTTTCTTTTCTAAATGTGAACACAAACAAAGAAAAGTCTATAAATACACTAGAAAGTTTTGTCGTCCTATTTCCAGAAGATTCCTCCAGGTGTTTTTTGTCGGAGAGCGCGGCGGAATATGCACATACCTCGCCGCATGTAATTTGGAAACGTTTAAGACAGTTCAAGGCCATCGTTATGTTTTTGTTTTTTCTTTGAAGAGCAGCAGATATCCGTATTTCACCTTATCCAAAAAAATTATTGTAGGAATTCAAAACATCCATGTCGTGACCTCGGCTCAACAGGACATAGGAGTTGTATTTGGCCGAGATACAACTATTTGAAAATCTGGAATCTGAGGGTGCAAAAAAATCAAAATATTGAGAAAATCGCCTTTAAAGTTGTCCAAATGAAGTTCTTAGCAATGCATATTACTAATCAAAAATTACGTTTTAATATATTTACAGTAGGAAATTTAAAAATATCTTCATGGAACATGATCTTAACTAAATATCCTAATGATTTTTGGCATAAAAGAAAAATCTATAATTTGGATCCATACAATGTATTTTTGACTATTGCTACAAATATACCCCAGCGACTTAAGACTGGTTTTGTGGTCCAGGGTCACATATGTAGCCTAAAATCAGTGATGTTGCATTGACTGAAAGTACTAAAACACATAGCTACAGTATGTACAGTAAATACGGTATATATAATTATATCCACTATCCAGAACAAAAGTTACTTATCTTTAAATGATGACTTTGGTTCGTTACCCCAGGCAAGTGTCTTTATCTTTAGATGTAGAAGACCTCATGCATGCTAAATGAGAAGCATTTAAATAACGTTTAGGGCTAACGCTTACACCTGGAATTGAAAAAAACACGAAACAGCTTGGATGAAGATGTTCAACCTAGGAGCCAACTCTCTGACTAGCATCTGGTTCTAGAGGGTTTCCAGCCAAGTAAACTGTCGTAATATATGTAAGGCACTACAAGGTAACAATGACAAACCTAAGACTGTGGAGGAGTCGCACAGAACCTGGAATTGAAAAAAACACGAAACAGCTTGGATGAAGATGTTCAACCTAGGAGCCAACTCTCTGACTAGCATCTGGTTCTAGAGGGTTTCCAGCCAAGTAAACTGTCGTAATATATGTAAGGCACTACAAGGTAACAATGACAAACCTAAGACTGTGGAGGAATATGTCGCACAGAGGCGCTGAGCACACACATGCACTCAAACGCGACCAACTACCGTGTTGAACATGCCTATGTTATTGTAACCACTTTGTGCAATCACATTGAAAGAGGAAAAACAAGAATCTATTGGTATCAGAAAGGTTCTTCATGAAATCAACGGGTGCATACTGCTACATTCTACAAAGAGGGGCCCAGCTAATGTTCTACGGTATGACAAACCTATTTTCTTTTCTAAATGTGAACACAAACAAAGAAAAGTCTATAAATACACTAGAAAGTTTTGTCGTCCTATTTCCAGAAGATTCCTCCAGGTGTTTTTTGTCGGAGAGCGCGGCGGAATATGCACATACCTCGCCGCATGTAATTTGGAAACGTTTAAGACAGTTCAAGGCCATCGTTATGTTTTTGTTTTTTCTTTGAAGAGCAGCAGATATCCGTATTTCACCTTATCCCAAAAAATTCTTGTAGGAATTCAAAACATCCATGTCGTGACCTCGGCTCAACAGTCGGTAAATGAATTTCAAGAAAGGGAAAAGCAAACTAAATCTCCATCGAACGAACCTCTGTCTCTCCCAAACGGCCTGTTGATGAGACCTTGTTGTAAAAGAAACTATGAAGGCAAAAACTCCTTCTTCTGTTTTAAAAGAAACGAAACCTCCAGATCACGAAATAAAACATTAACTGTCCCTTTTGAGAAGGCAAAATAAAACTCATCTTAAAAAAAGGAAAACTCCTTAGTACCCTTCTGTTCCCTCTGAGAGTACACTTCCTCTATCCATCGGCGTCTTCATCGTCTTCAAGTTTAAGCATGAAAGGAACAAGGGGATGGGGGTTAAATGTCGATAGGCTTCAGCATGTCTCTCTGTCTCTAGGTGGGATTAGGGTAGAAATGGTAAGCAGCGGTTGGCTGGGCTCCAGTGTTTCAGCTTTAGAGGTAAGGGTACTGGTTCATCTTGGTGGGGCTCAGCGGATATCCAGTGTAGACAGTGGAGGCAGGAGAAGCACTGATGTAGGTCTGGTGTGCGAATTGGGCCTGGTATTGGCCGTGGTGCAGGGTGGGTGAGGGCAGCACGCGGTGGCCCATGCTAACAGGCACCTGGTGGACGATGCCCGGCGGGTAGCTAACGTGCTGGACTGCGTGACGGGCTGGACCCTGCGATGCGACCAGGTGGGCCACCGTGCCGGTGGAGCCCAGGGCCGTGGGGGCAGTGTAGGTGTAGAGGTGTGGCTGTCCGGCCAGATGAGGAGCGGCCAAGTGGGGATGAACGTTAGCTGTGTGGGTGGGACTGTTGTGGAAGGAGTACTGAGCCTGGGTGGCCATAGTGGGGGTGATGTAGGCCTGCTGTCGTCGGTGACCTCCGTTGCGCTCAACTGCCATGTGCTGCTGGGCCTAAATGAGGGGATATCTCCATATTACTTGTGTGAATAAATATATGAACTAAGAAACCAGGTATGAGATTCTTGACTGAAATACCTGGCTGAGATTTAGAGGCTGCTGCTGAAAGGGGTGTGGCCCCAAGCGCTGCTGCCGGTATGTCCCGCCTCCTGAAGAGTGGTTGTTGCCAGACAAGCCACCATTGGACATTTTGAACTTGTAGGTGGAGTTCTGGTGGTTCATCGTATCTGTTTGAGTTTATAAAACATGTTAAAATAATTCGAAATAAAGTTGGGATTATATTGTGATGGATGGATGGGTAGCTAGATCAATGTTAGAAAATTGTTGAAAATATTGATTATATTGTGGTAAATAAAATTGAAAAAATAAAATAAAGTTGGAAATAAAGTTGGGAATTATTTTGTGATAAATGAATACAAATAAAAATTGTGTGTGTAAAATGAATGAATGAATAAAATGTTGGAAAATTGTTGGAAATATTGATTGATTTACCGTGTTAAATAAAATGGAAAAAAATCAAATAAAAATAAATTTGGAAAAAATTATTTGAAGACAATATTATTTATATTTTCAACAAGTTTTCCCAAATGCATTAATTATGTGACAAGAAAGAGATCACAGACTGGAAATTAGCACATCTATGTAGGAAATCATTTGCCTGCATCCAATATAGTTTAGCAGTCCTTATACAAACTGTTGTTGACTTACAGAATAGAGCGATTAACCAATTAGAATCAATTAGTATTCCAGAGAGCTTTATAATAATGAAAAAATAAAACAGTACTGCTGATCACACTTAAGCTTGCATTGTCATAAAATATCTTCTGACAATTTTTAACATATCTGAGTTGAATTACCTCTCTAAGCTGTTTTTATTGCCCACAGATTTTGAAATGCCACATAAATCTACTAAATAAATCTACGCTGCATATCAGAGGCTGTCAGCGAACTGTCACTTTAAATTGATGCTTGATTCAGGCTCTGCCAGGTGTTTCTTTTTCTCTGTCAGCTTATCAGCCCTTCCCCTGTCTCACCAGGCAGGAGTCTGTCACACTCTCCCAGATTCTTGCTGGTCTGGCTCTTCAGTGGAGGGATGATAATGGTCCGGGGGTTCCCGTTGCTGTAGTTGTCCAGGACAGCACCTTTGGAGTCGTAGCTGTTGGCATTGGGGCCATTAGGCCGAGACTCCACAGCGTATGGGCTGGTATTGCTGGAGTCAGAGTCAGGGGAGTCATGGACCGTCACACAGCTGATGACATTCTTCCTCTGTTTGGATGACGTGCTGTTGAGAAGGCAAAACAGGAAGGTTAGGAAGGCGATTCATTGGAAATAAAAACTAAATAAAACACTGTAAAGGAAAAAATTAGAATTTATGGTATAAAACGGCAGCTGTGGTTGCAAGAACTTTACAGTAAATAATACAGTAAATATACAGTAGAGAAGGTGCAGTGTCATACAAACAAATACACAACACCTTCATGGTAACACCCACGACACTAAAATAATGCAATAAACATGAATTTACAAACATAAGATGTAACATAAAACTCTAATGTACATAACTAATAAGAAAAAACTTCACAGGGAATTCTGGGAATGTCAATTTACCGTTTTCTTTTTTCTTTTTCCAAATCAAAAAAACTGTCAATTTAACAGTAGTTTACATGAAATGTCCCGTTAGATTTATAACAGTTTTTCACTGTATACAGTAAGGGAACCATTAACCAACGTACCATTAACCAATTCAACCAATATCACATTTTTTACAGTGTATGCATATGAAGTTATTCAAGCATTGTTTTGTGTAATAATACTTCACAATGTCATATTTGTTAGGTAAAATCTTCAACTCCCAAGACCACTAAAGTCATTTTCAAGGCATTATTCAGCATTTTCCCTGAATAATGAATAGGCATTTAAAAGTCAAAATTGACCCCGTTTATTTACTCTATAAATGTCCCTGGTCTTATTGCGCATGATTCATCAGTTATTCCACAGAAAACAAATAGTTTTTATAATCATTCATCAAAATGTAATAACTTTCTCCGCCTCTGAAATGATTTTGCCATAATCAAGCCCGCACAGAGAGAAAACATTTTAAGCAATAATATTACATCCTAACATAACACAATCCAATCAAATGGATGGATAAAATCCTGTCCTACATTATTTCCCACTTTCACTTAAAAATATACCACATTACAGAACTGTGTACTGAAATCGCTCATCCCATTTTACTGACCTGGTGTTATTGGGCTGTTTAAGGTCGTCCTCCTCATCCGTGTCACTGCTGATGGTGATGATGCTGACGGCCGGGCTGGGGGTGTCGGGGATGACGATGGTTTGGCGCGGTGGGTTGTGTTGACTGTGGTGGTCTCTAGTGGTGCTACATGCCTGCTCGCCTCCCCATCCCACTACTCCACCACCTCCGCAGGTCTGTGATGGGCCGCAGGTCAAGGACGGGCCGTTCTGAACCACGGCACACCGAGGGGGGGTGTTCTCCTTCACTCGTTTGGAGCGGTGAGGTGACGTCACCGGCTGGGTGGAGGACACGTCATATGCTGACACGTTCCTAAGAAATGTTTTTAAAGGGTTTTGGGGTGAAATCATGGTAAAACCATGTTTTTTTTTACATTTTACCATATTATACCATGGCTTTAATTGATGTACCTTTTAAATACCAATATATATGAATATTACCACTTGATGGTATAACTTTACCATGGCAGATTTTTTTTATAAGGGTTGTCTGACCCGTTGTTCATCTGATGCTGCTTGCTCTTTTTGGAGGAGGAGCTGTTGTTTGATGGCTGTCTCATGACATGAGCCACACCCACATTGAGAGGTTGCTGAGAGGGCAGGGCGACACGACCTGCCAGTAAGGCTGGCTGTTGCATAATGGGATTGTAATGGCTGCCATGGGGATGTGAATTCCTGAAACAAAACAAGCATAATTAAAGCATGCCCTTTAAAGTCTACTACACTACCATTCAAAAGTTTGAGAATGGTAAGATATATATATATAATCTGAAATGGAAATCTTTTGTCACAAAAGTTTTTACTTGCACTTTTAATTAATTCAATGCATCCTTGCTGAATAAAAGTATTACAACAGTGTATATTTAAATATGAATATTTAAAAAATCAGTTTAATCAGTAGCTTTGACTTGTTTTCCAATTAAAAATTTTAAACATTATTTCAACAAGACAAATTTATCTGACAAGCAAAATTGCATAAGGTAATATGATATAGATATGCTTAATACAAAAATATGTAATGGAATATGAAAAATATATAATGGAATGAAACAATATACATTTACTGACAGTTCAAAACTCTACTTCTGTTTTGCTTTTAAATGTAATTTTGATTACAATTTTTTATTTATTTATTTGTTTGGTAGTGCAGAATCTGACATTTATTTCTCATTGATTCAAGATACATTCTCTATAAATTATTCTTAACATTTTATGATGATTTGCATCTCATGTGAATTTATTGTACCTTGTTATAAGGATGTTTATATATTTTGCTTTCAACTTGACAGCTCTATTACTGCACTACTTGTCAGAATTAAATACTTCATATATAGGAATAAACACTACATTTTTTGTATCTAGCATTTAGATATCTGTACTATCTTCAATCATCAACTAAAATTGTATCTAAATGAAGAATAAATGCAATGCAACATTTGGCCAGAGGGGGCAGCAGTGACTGCATCAAACAGCAAAGAAGCAGAGGACAGCATTAGATCTCAGAGGAGAAATCTCTCTCTGCAGTAAAGTGCAACACTCTTCCAACTGGACTGGCTCAGGACTACCAAGCCCTCCGGGCTGAGCTTAAGGTGCTAATGTGATGATCTGCAGATATCAGCACACGTTCATCTGTAATACATTCACCTCGTGCAGGACAGCACGACCTGACTCCATTACCCTGTCCTAGCCAGAGACACGCTCCTACACTCACTGTTCTAATACAAAAAAACCAACATGAATTCTAAACGAATCCAGAATATATCAGACTTAAAATATTCCGTTCCTTCATTCCAAATGAATAATTTAAATGCATGATGGCTTTGTAGGTGCATTTGCAGACTAAGCAACCTAGATAATTTAATCTGTTTAGTTCATAATCTAGGAGATTATTAAAACCCAGTGTTGCGGTACTGAACTGCCGTCAAATATATGGATCACCAGTCATGATATCTTAAAATAGATTGGTTGAGTTCCACATGCCTGTTTATAATCAGCATGGTATAAGTATGTTTCGTTTGAATTAATTTTAAAATGCTAATGGAGTCGCTATTAAACATAATGGAATTGTACCAGATCTGCCCAGCTAAATAAAACAAACAAAAGATAAAAGCTTCTGTGGCACCAACATCTAAACGGAACAGAGTGAAACAGTCGGGTTCCAGAAATAAAAATCTCAATCATTTTCTCCATAAAGAAACCTTTAAAGATAGACCTACTGTGAGCTACGAGGTTGTTATTTGATGGTAAACGCTTTTGTTGAAGCCATCACCCCACATTATTTTGATTTAATTTAGGAATAATCACGTTCAACAGCAGAAAATGACATTATTCATAATTCTACAGAGAAATCTCCACCAATCAGATAATCGTGAAGCAAATTGTGCCAGTGTAGAGTAGCATTTGTAGTTTGTCATTTCTCCGATCACAAATGCAGACATGGTTTTATGTTTACGTGGCGCGATGCAATGCAACGCGTAAAAAGACAGTATAAGTCATTATAATCCATAATTATGTCCCCACTGGATGCAACAAATGCCTCGTTTATAATGGATTTTAATGTTTTTGTCTCATCTTGCCGGGACAAGTCATCACAATATGGTAAGGGGCGTAACATTTCCGTCACACACTTGAGGTATTCGGCCAATCACAATGCACTGGATAGCTGGCCAATCAGAGCACACCTCACTTTTCAGACCGATGAGCTTTGTAAAAATCTATGTGTTTCAGAAAGGCGGGGCATAGAGGAGAAACAATAATGTACAGTATGTGGAAAATAATGTGTTTTTTTAACCTTAAACTGCATAAACACTTTTTATTAAACCAAATACACAAAATAATGTTCTTTTTAACAACATCATATGACCCCTTTAAACAAAGACCTTTTTATAAATCCCTACGTGAAAAAAGAATGGGAAAAATGCTTCTGGAACCAAGGCCGCTGAAAAGTTGGGAGGGCCGCTGAAAAGTTGCAATCTATTGCAAAAATAATGATGGTTTCTCAAACACTCCCCATCTGCCAATGGCCTTGCCCTCAAACTCACACCATTGGTTGAGACAAATGTCCATGGGTCAGGATCCCCAAAAAGAGCAATGTTTTGAAAGCACCACAAAGCTAAAATATTAACACTTTACTGGGAAGTCAACCTACACTGTAAGAAAAAAAAAAAAAAGAAGCAAAAACTGTACTTTTATAGGTACAACAGTTTGCCACTGGGGCGGTACAGTTAAAGGGACAACTTTGTACCTTATCTACACCCGAAAGGGGGCATATTTGAACCTTAGAGTAAAAAATATGTACCCATGAGGTTTTTTTTTTTACATTTTCTGAGAGTTTCCAAATGGTTTACATACAATAGTTTATGCATATTAAATGGATTGTCCACCCAAAATGAAAATTTTGTCATCATTTACTCCCCCTTATGTTTTTCCAATCCTGAATGCATTCCGTGGAACACAAAAGAAGATATTTTGAAGAATGTTGGTAACCAAACAGATTTGGGTCCTTTGACTTCCATATTATTTTTTGCCCATACTATGAAAGTCAAAGGGACCCGAAACTGTTTGGCTACTAACATTCTTCAAAATATCTTCTTTTGTGTTTAACAGAATGCATACCGTTTTGGAGTGACATGAGAGTGAATAAACATGACAGAATTTTCATTTTTGTTAGAACAGAAAAAAGCATTTTGACGTCAAAAAATTAAACACTAATGGCCTAAGAATAAATGTACTATAGCAAGCACAATAGCTCTCTTTAGCAGTGACGGCATGGTGGTTTCTCACCTCCAGTTGGCCAGAGGCTGCGAGCTGGTCATGGAGTCGGGGATGACGGTGGCGTGTTGGACGGAGGTGTGTGTGAGCGGCTGCCACGTCGGCGGAAGGAGAATCTGTTGAGTACCAGACGGCCAGGCCTGCTGTAGAGTCAAGATGGAGGGAAAACACCAAGTTAGTGTACAGAGATCAGGTACATCTCCATCAGAAGGTCGAACATCTACAGATAGTGGAGCTCATGTGATCCCATATAGTTAGATACTGCAGTCGAGTAGGGTATGAACGCCAACTAGCAACCAACAGCACACGGACTCAGTAACCTTTTGTGATTTAATTGGCGTCAGAGTGAAGACCCCGTAACCTGGCACATCAAATCGGGCCAGGGTACTGCACCAATGTATTTAGAGAGAGGAGAAAAAGGATACGGCTATTTAGAGAAATGACCGCTAGTAAGTGCTAAACTGTGCCAAACAACCACCAAAGGGGTCATTTAGTTATTTAAGACACAGTAGCCTCAGCATTCGGGCCTAGATTCAAGAGACATCGTTTAATGAAATTGTTCTAACAAAATATGAACAGAAGAGGTCAATTATAAACAATTTTATAACCCATCCATCTTCTAAGCTAATTATTCTCTTGGTCTGAAAATGAAGATGCTTTGAAGCTTTGAAGCAGCAAATTATGGACAACATAAAAGATCTCCCTCTGGAATAACAAAAAGCTTGTGCCACTTTCGTTGGAACTTCATTCATTTCCCTCCCTTGATTCCTTGGCACCGGTATCTAGATGACGGGGCCCCTGCATACTGCGTACGGCCTTGGCTCCTGCCTATAAAAAAGATAAGACCCTGCCTTAATAAAGAGATGTGGCATCTCCCAGGCTGTGTGCTGATGTGTTAGACATTTTCCAAATCAGCTCTGACTTTAATTAAATTCAGGGGCCCTATTCAGAGGCTTTGTGAGGAGCTGCTTTGTATGGTGGGTGAGGAGTGCGGGGAGTGCCAGGCATAATTTGCCCAGAGATGTGAGCTTGAAGAAGAGTGTCTGCAACTCTAATAGTTTAATGCAGCTTTATTGATTAGCAGTTTAATGTACAACTAATGAATTGTTTCTTTAATACCCTTTGCACATCTATTTACCAGTCCATCAGTATGGGCCACAGCCCTCACACAAATAAGGGAGGGTGATGGAGAAAGAGTGGAAAAAATGCTTTTACGATGTCTGAAAGGCTGTGATTACACATTTAGCATTGTAAAAGAAGTGAATCTTGGCCTTTTTTTTTTTTTGGAATTCCAGCTATTTAAGGTCAACTTTCTGGAGTGCATTGGACTGATATTATTAGAGCGATAATGATTATTAAATTATTACATTTTAAAATAGTTTAGTTATTAAATAGTTACTTCAAACTATAATCATCCTGTCATTGTAATTTGTTTTATTGTGTTTGACATGAATAATTTCATTAGAACTATGTCCCCAAAGCCCTTTGTCTACATTCCTGACACTTTGCATCCTCCTTTCTCACTCTGGGTTGGGTTGTGTAATTGTATCGTCTGGCCTGGAACGCTAACCCAGATAAGAGTAGAGTTTTCCATGAAAGGCCATCTCTGCAACTACCCCCCTAACAGCTTTTCTGCCCTCACGGGGTGAAAGCCTTTTGTCACCCCCGGGGCTCTGAAAGCACCGCCGCTCCCGCGCCAATTGTTTTTACATTTTCTGCATTCCTGTTCCAGATAAAGGCTGAGGCCTTCTAGAAACCCACTCTACTGGCACCAGGAGCGATGTGGTCTGGCTGATTGGATTAAAGGGAGGAGAATGGGCGGTTGAGGCCCTGAAGTAGTGATGAACAAGTATCCCCATCCCCATCCACCTTTCCTAATGCAGCGCTCCGATAATCACCCATGGAATTTATGCACGGGTTTTCCTGAACGTGAGGAACAATAAAGATGCATTACAGTATTAAGCAGTCGGGTAGAGCCATGAAACAGCAACACAAGCAAAGCTCAGCTCAGCTGAAAAAGTGTGCAGATGAATTATTATTATAACGAATTACAACCATCCTATTTCAAAAGTAAAAAAAACAAAATATCAATTTTCAGCATGATTCAGCATGAGTCATATGGACATTTTTTTATTCTTTTATGGTGCTTCATTTGTCATTTTGGAGCTTCACAGCCACAGTCATCATTCACTTTCATTAAATTGAAAAGAGTAAACAGAATATTGTTTAAAAAAATTCACTTTTTATGTTTCAGAGAAGTAAGGGTTTGGAACAACATGAATGGTAAGTAATTAATTTAAATTTTTGGCTGAACCTTTCCTTTAATCTGTAGAGTCTTCAAAAACCAACAAGAGCTCAGCTCAGGAAAACTGAAAATGTTGTGGATAAATTACAAATTAGCTAAACGGCTCTGAACCTCGCCACCCTATCTCAAATTTAAAAGCCGTCTGGGCCCTGCCTTGCGGCTCCAGAGGGTAGACAAATCCCTCAGCATCCAAAGACCTCATTTATAGCCAACCTCAGTCTTGCTCATCAAAGCATGACTTCCTCCAACTCCAGGAATGAAGCACACTTGCCTGACTTAGTGGAGGCAGGAAAGCAAACCATCAGTGGGGTAAAATCTCCAGTGGGGAAAGACAGGCCACTCCAGTTGCTAGAGCAGAGCATGCAGAGATAAATCCAACTCGACTTCAATTAATCTATTGGCCATGAAATGAGTGTCTCCTCGATTTTGTTGAAGGGAAAGTGAATTATACTTATATCATTAAAACAAAGTAGGTCATGCTAATTGCTCTTCGTTGGAGCCAAACTCGGATGTAATTGAGATTTTGGGAAAGGCTGAGGGGTGTAATTAGTTTAGGAAATGTGGCTTTGTATTGTTATGGCAATGGGGGCAATGTCTGGCTATACCTGTGTCAGAAGGCCTGGCTGGATCTGTAGAGGTTGGGCACCGGGGGCCTGTGTTACTATAGGAACTGCATTCTCCATCCGCACAGAGTAGCCAGTGTGTTTAGAGGGTGACGCTTGCAACCCTGGGAAGAAATAACAAGGAAAACACCATTAGATGGCAAAATGTAAGAAATAGCTCAATCAGAAACTAAAATTCTGTCAGTATTTACTCATTTCAAATTTATATGACTTTTAAATGAATCTTTACACAGCTCTTTCCATACAATGACCACATAAAACACTTTAAAAGTCTACTACAATTCTAAAAAAAAACATTTTCTATTTGAATTTATTTTTAAAATGAAATTTATTTATGTTGTGGCAAAGCTTAATTTTCATATCTTTGTGGAAACCAAGATTTTTATCTGGAATCTTAAATGAGTAGAAAGTTCAATAGAAAAGTCAAATAAATATTTGATGAATATCATTACTGTCACTTTTGATCAACTGAATGCATCCTTCCTGCATAAAAATAAATTTCTATTATTTCTATTATATTAAATAAATACAAATCTTACTGACTCCAAACATTTGAATGGTTCCATAGCTTTGTGTTATGAACAGATTAAAACTTCAAGTTTTCGTTTTCAAATTTTGACACAAGTTTCTGTTAAATTTTATCAATGTATGATGGCACAGATAATCACATAAATCTGTTGTATGACTTCAGAAGACTTGGAATATTGTGCACCAGTCGTATGGACCATTATTATGATATTTGTCTGAAGCAGATACTATGAACTGCCGTCATATGGAAAGAGATAAATAGGTAAAATGGGTAAAATTCTTTAAAGACAGAAACAATAACAGCAAACAGGTTTGACACGACCTTGGGGTGAGTAAATAATTACAGAATTGCACATTTTGTGTGAACTAGTCCTATAAAATAAGATACAGTTTAGCCAAATCTATATCAGAAATATCCAGGGTTTAATATAAATTAAATTAGCGCTCACCTTGGAAGCCAGGAGGGCAGACGATGAGGGCCTGCTGGAAGGGATCGGGTCGGGCGGCGCAGAGTTGTGGTGCACCGGGTTGGAGGTTCATGGTCCTGGGGGCCACGGCAGCCATAGGGGCCGCAGAAGGCTGGTAGAGTGCAGATTGGTAATTTAGTATGGAGACATCAGGATTGGTAAAGGAAAGAGTGGCACTGGTGGAAGAGGGAGCCAGGTTGGTGGCCTAAAGGAACCGATGGGATCAAACGAACAAACAAACAAAAGCATGAGGAAGTGGGTGTGGGGATTGGGTGGAGCAACAATGAATGATGAGGGGCAAAATTTCAAATAAGAGCAAATGATGAACATAAACTCCTTAAAATATTTCTTGATATACAGGATGGATGTACAAAAAATGAAAACTGCAGGCAGCAAGCACAGGAAGCATGCTTTGTGTTAAATTCAGAGTAATTTCTTAGAGCGAATACCACAATACTGTTCAACTAAAACGCTTTATTAGCTGTTATTGTGTGCAGACAGCATTAGGGTTCAGGCATTTTCTACTAAATGACTTATTGAGCGTAAGGAAAGAGGAGGTAAGAGAGCTTCAATCAATGCTCTTGTGTTACAGTCTCCATCAATGCTAGGACCCTTCAACTCATTGAATTTGCTCAGTCTCATTAGCAGCAGATAATGATCCCTCTTTGCTCTAAAGCTATGATTAAATATACACACAGATCTAACTGGTGAGGGGAGAGAAAATCTGTTCTTCAAAGCCTCTGCACTAGATTTCCCCTCCAGTGCTTTTTAATCCGGCCTGACTGCAGCACATTAATCTGTTTATTCATCTATCAATGTGGAATTTGCGCCGTCTAGGAGGTTTGATGAACGAGGGAACTCCCTCTCCTCCATCTAGAACGGTGAACCGAATATGCTTCTCAAAAGAATTGTGCAGGTCCTTCCATCATAGTTACTCTCTCTCGATAATGAAAACACAAGACAAAAATATAGCCAGAAGTAAAAATATGAGTGCGGTAACATCGCCAGAGAGAGGAAAGGGCGTGATTTCTGCTCAAAACGAAAAAGAAGATTCGAGCCATGGCTTAGCAGTTAGCGTATGTGCTCCAATATCAATATTTTGAGCTTTGGAGCTCAGTTGGGAAAAGTGTGAGTCTGGCCTGCTGCTGAGCTATGGTCTGAGCTAAGGCTTAGCTGTCTGCGCACATGCAACGACATCAACATTTTGAACCTTGGTGCTAATAAAAGAAATGTAGGTTTGAGTCTGGCCTGCTTATGGTTCCATGAGCCCTATTCAGAACTTCCAAAATTAAAAAAATGGCCCGAGCTATGGCTTAGCGGTCTGTGCACATGCTAAGACATCAAAACCTTAAGGCTTGGTGCTAATATAAGAAATGTGGGTTTGAGTCTGACCTACTTTTGTTCCCGTGTGCCAATTGAAAACTTCCAAATATAAGACTTTTCATGGCCTCTTCATGATCCCATGTGCCTGTTTAGAACTTCCAAAACGAATACAAATGGTCTGAGCTATGGCTTAGTGGTCAGCACACATGCTCTAACATGAATATTTTGAGCTTATTTGGGGAATTTGGGTTTTCGTCTGGCCTATTCATGGTCCCATTCACCTACTCAGATCTTCCAAAACTAAAAAAAAAATGGTGTAAATGGTCTGAGCTATGGCTTAGGGGTCTGTGCACATGCTAAGGCATCTTGGTGCTAATATAAGAAATGTGGGTTTGGGTCTGGCCTGCTCTTGTTCCCATGCACCAATTCAAAACTTCTAAAACTGTTGTTAATCAGCACATTGTGACAGAGGGCTGCAAGGCTGGAAACACACACACACACACACACAGCCCAAATGGCCCATGATATGACTAGTGTTCTGTCCACTGAAAGAAGTCATCCGATACTGCCAGTGGTCAATGGGCCAATGCTACTCTAATTTCTTTGGGCTGTCCCACAGCAAATGAGTCTGTGCATGTTATACTGTACAATTAATTATCGGCAGCTTTAAGAAAAACTAAACCGAGCTAAGGATCGTTTTAAATGAATTCAAATAAAGTTTTAAGTCACTATAGCTTGGTGCTGTGTGCATTCTGACCTAGCTGTAGTTTTGAGGTTGAAACTGCATAGAAATTACCTAATAAATAAGCAAAAATCTGCAAAAATCCACTTTTTATGATGCATAATTTTGCTTGTTATAAGCACAGCATTTAACAGTTTAGAGAGGATTATGTTTATAATAAGGGAAGATCTTTTTTGTATATTAGAAGTTGTTTATCATCTTGTAATTTTTGAAATGTATTATCTGGCTTCTTAAGTACATTTATATTGTTTAAGGATTTTTTAAATCATATTTAACAGGAAATCAAGACAAAATTCTGATTGACATTTTTTACACAAATGTTTCTTTTTTATTTAACAAATATACATATTACAAATATTTAATCATGTAAAATGGCTTTGTGGTCGCTAGTTAGATGTGATAATGTAAATGTGTGTGTGTGGATACTGACCTGGCTATGCACAGTGTTAAGCTGGTTGTTGAAGGTCATGGTGAGATTGGTGGAGGTGCTGGGGGCTACATGTGTTATAAAGGGCGTCTTGCTCTGATTGACTGTATCGTACATGTTCACCCGACGCTTGCAAATCTCCATGTTCTGGAAGCAGGATTTGACGCTGCAAGAAAAAAAGACATGGTCAGCGAGCTAAACATAATTTGATAAAACTACATAACCTTTACAACTTAATGCTGGTGTAGTGTAGTTTAACTGACTGTGTGCTGTGTGGGAAATCCAGCAAGTGTGTCATTGTGACAAAAGGGTGGTTGAGTGTCTCTATGGGCGTTATTCTCTTGTCTGCGTCGATGGTCAGCATCTTGGTCAGCAGGTCAATAAACTCCCTTCTGTCTGCCTTCTCCGCCAGCATGTCGCTGCCCTCCAAGTCTGTGGTCATATTCACCTGCACACAGCAAAAGAGAGAAGATGAGAGCGAGAAATGAAAGAGAGAGACAGACTGACTGACGTACAGAGACCAACAAGTACTTTAGGGATCCTCAAACAAGGTTAACCAGCTCTTGTCTTCTTTTTTCTGATGCAACATTGACTAACACATCACCATGGAATCTGTGCCCACAGAATTCCTCAAAAAACAAAATCCCAAAGAATTCCATAGAATTTCACATACTTAAAATAATAATCACAAAGTCAATCAGCACAGAAATTGCTGTAATACTTTAATGCAAAATTAAAAGAGTTAATATTTGTAAATGCACTGGACAGTGATAATCCATGAATGTAGGCAGTAGGGTAAATTAGCTGCCATAATTGCAGAATAAATCATCCTTAGTAGCTGAATGTGTGTTGAATGCGAGCCTGGGTGTTCCCAAATCATGGAATCTGTCAGCTGAATCTTCTGATCCAACTTACAGCTTTTGTAAATAATACATGCGAGTATTTGTGTGTGAATATCTCCCGCAGTGCTTGACGTGTACAACTCTATTAATATACACAGGTCTGTCAGTCAAAAAGTGTGTGTGTTCTCAGAGGACAGCGGTAACCTTTCTGATATTCCCAAATATTTGCCCTCAAATTTACAGATATTCACTTAGGAACGCTTCAGATGCCAGGCCAGATATTCCCATCTGTCTGAGAATGTGAAAATAAACAAAACCTGATATATAATTTAGTTTCACCTTTAAAATGGTTTAAAAGGGCTAAAAGAGCTCGTTTAACGTGACCTTATATTTAGACAAACAAAATACTTTTTTTTGCATTAAGGTCATATTAAAATAATATAGTTTATAGTTTAATAATATATTATGACAGTATTAAATCGAAAACAAAATATAATATAATATAATATAATATAATAAAATATAACAATTTAATCTGCATATGAAAAGAAGCAAATTAACTAAATATTCACTAAATATACATTTTAGCAAATATAAAAAAGCTAATATAAAATACAAAAACA
>NW_015628726.1:1175342-1184034 GCF_001515625.1 Sinocyclocheilus rhinocerous | reverse complement strand
ATGTCACCATATTCTAATTTGTTGAGATAGTGAATTGGTGGGTTTTTGTTAAATGTGAGCCAAAATCATCACAATTAATTCAGAATTACAAAATTACTTCAGTCTGTGTGCATTGAATTTATTTAATACATGAGTTTCACAATTTGAGTTGAATTACTGAAATAAATGAACTTTTCCACGACATTCTAATTTATTGAGATGCACCTGTATATATAAAACAGTTAAAATATATTAATGAAATTAAACCCCTGGGACATAAAAATTTGCTTATATTGTCTGATAGGATGTTTTGCCAGAGGTGAAAAGCAGTGCAGCGGAGCTTTTTTTAGTGGAAATCCCCTTCAGAGATGGCTAACGCATTTTTCATACCGCCGTGCTGTTTATCTGTGGCCTAACCTCCCCGAGCTATCAGATAAACCGACAGTCACCAGTGCAAATCACAGTCCTCTTTTATGCATGCTATTTTAGTCCTGCTCTGTCTCTCTCTCTCTGTTTTCCATCACCCTGCTGCATGATAAAGAAATAATCTTTGACAAGAGAGGAAAAATAATCATTCAGGGTGTATATGAACTGCAAGCGAAGGGAGTGACTGCATAGCTACCGTACACAAATCTCGCAAAAACAGTTATGCACGCACACTTAGTGAACTGTCTCTTGAAGATGATGAAACCAAGAACAATCATTCTTGCTCTCCATTTCACATCTGACTGTTATATTTTAATCAGTTGAAAACACAAGTGTTGTATCTCTGAGTGCAACAATTTAAAGACAGGTGCACATCATGAAGACAGCTGTGCAGATGATCCACATACAAACTGACAGTGCTACAACAGCGGAAACTGAGAAAACACACACACACACACACACACACACACACACAGAGAGAGAGAGAGTTGTTCTGTAGCCTCTAAAACATCAACTGTTGCATGAAGGTGACTTGTTTATTCAATTAAAATAAATAAATAAAGGCCACCTTAACTTGTTTGTTTGCAAATTTGGTATAATATTTTTGTATAATTAACAACAACAACTACAACAATAATAATAATAATGTATTAAATTATTAATAATTATAGAATTATTATTATTATTGTTTTGTTTGATTTCAAATAATTTGTTTTATTTTATTATGATTTATTATTAAATAAATAAACACATTTTCTCTTTGCTTGTTGATTGTCAAATGTTGTTGTATAATAATTTAGTATAATAATAATAATAATAATTTTATAATCTGCACTAATATTATTACTATTAGTTTATTTATTTTCACTTTAATTTGTTTCATTTCATTTGTTTGTTTTATTTTATTATCATTGTTTATTTTTGTATAATTAACAACAACAACAACAATAATACTTAATAATAATTTATTAGTATTTATCAATTAATAATGGTAATATCTTTTTATTGATTAAATGTATTTATTTTATTATTTATTATCATGTTTATTATTAATAATGTGTTACTTTAGCTTTTATTTGTTTGTTTGATTTAAAATTGATTGTTTTCATTTAGTATAATCAAACAAACAAAAACACCTTAACTCATTTTTTCTTTGCTTGCTTTGTATAATTTTTGTATATATATATTTTTTTACATTATTTTTATTGGGTTTTCAATTTTTTTATAATTAATAATAATACTTTTATTATTATTATTATCTGCATTATTATTATTATTATTAATTTATTTATTTATTTTCACATTGCTTCTGTTTAGCTTTAGTATCATTATTCATATCTTTTTTTTTAGCATGCCTAATACCTTCCAGCTTATCAAAGACACTTGAAAATATGCTTCTACAGCCGTTTTTATCTGATGAACTGGGATGGAGTCCATTCTTATGGGAAAAATCCAAATTGAGGTTTGCGTCACTGTTGGCAAAAGCGTGACCCGGCCTGTCCAGACATCTGACGACCGGCCGGTGATGAGGCGTGCTGATTTCAATAACTCGCAGAAGGCAAAAGTTCATAAGTCATGTGTCTTATCACTGAATAGCTCCAAGGGGAATAAGCTTCCCATGCACCATTGTGCTTTTAAGTCATGTCCCAAGTTACATAAGTTTTCTGTGTAATAGAGGTGTGAGTATTACTGGAAACGTGCCACACAGAGTTGGAGACAAAACATTTTTGAGGGTGAGGGAGGTTATTATTAGCCATGAGCCAGATTTCTGCTCCTGTTGAAGCTGAAGCAGGTTTTGTGGTACGAACAAAGGTACGATACTCCTACCTGTGCCATATCATCCAGGCAGTTGAAGATGTACTTGCGAGCTTCTTTAGATTTGATCCCCGTCTCTGCCTCATGGTCCTCAGGTGTCTGCAAATACAAACAGGAATACTGTCAGCAATATCCTGATTCATCTTTCAAGATGGCCTCCACTTTAAAAAAAAATTAATAAAACACTGGAGAAGCGCTTTCAACATCAGGAATAACCCGGGAGAGTTCATCCACAAATGAAAATTAATTTACTCACTCTCATGTTGATTTAAACCTGTATGACTTTCTTTCTTCTATGGAACATGAAAGAAGATATTTTGCAGAATGTTGGTAACCAAATAGATTCCGTCCCCATTGACTTCCATTGTATTTTTTGTCCATACAATGTAAGTTAATGGGAACTGAAATTGGTTATCAACATTATTCAAAATATCTTTTCAGTAGAAGTAGAGGTTTGAAACAACATGAGTGAGTAAATGATGACAGACTTTTCATTTTTGGGTGGACTATCACTTGGATTAACATCATGAAAATCAATTGGGAAAAGTAATGTGACTTACAACATGGAAAGAAAGTTTGAAATTTGGAATGAAACCCACAGTAAAGAAAACTCACAAATTAAATAGTATTCACATCTCAATTCTTTCTCCTAGGCAGCAATGGAGAGCAAATTGAGACATATGCTGAAGAGTTCTGCTTCTTTTCATTTTCTCTTGAAAAGAATCTCAAATGTGTTTCCTATTGAGGACATCTCAACACAATCTCAAACTGTACTCGAATTAGCATAAATACCAAATTTGTAATCAAAACAAGTCAGAGATTTCAACATGAATTTAAATATTTCTGAATAATCCCTTTCAAATCCTAATTATTTGGACTATGCTGTCCATGTTAATTTTAAGTCAGCAGTATGTTTCCTTTTTGAAATCATTTTAGGAAAAACATCTGAGGTAAAGTTGACACTTAAACGGAACATAACTGTTTTCAGCCATTAAGATTCCTGAACTATGAAAAATAAAACCTTATCTCTGGGAAGTACTTGACACTGGGTTGAGTATTTCTACAGTCCAAGACACAAGCATTGAGGGCCAAAAAAGTTTAAGGGGGTATTGACTATGCATGAGGACACGTTTTTCTAGTTTTATTGGATCTGTATCATATATATGGGGGGTTAGGAATGCAGCTCGGAGTTGCATTGGGGTTCAATAATATCAAAGTTTCCCCATGTGAAGCTTTGCAAAGTTCACCAAAAGTTAATCTATAGAGAAACTCTATTGACTATGGGCAACCAGCCACCGGCCCAGTAAGGATGGGGGAATGTGGAGAGAAACAGAGCATAAAGGGACAGAAGAATGAAAGAGAGAAAGAGAATGGGACATTAAGCGGGATTTATCCCACGTCGCTCTGGTTGCCAAGTCCTTATAATTAATAATAATACTTTTATTATTATTATTATCTGCATTATTATTATTATTATTAATTAATTTATTTATTTTCACATTGCTTCTGTTTAGCTTTAGTATCATTATTCATATCTTTTTTTTTAGCATGCCTAATACCTTCCAGCTTATCAAAGACACTTGAAAATATGCTTCTACAGCCGTTTTTATCTGATGAACTGGGATGGAGTCCATTCTTATGGGAAAAATCCAAATTGAGGTTTGCGTCACTGTTGGCAAAAGCGTGACCCGGCCTGTCCAGACATCTGACGACCGGCCGGTGATGAGGCGTGCTGATTTCAATAACTCGCAGAAGGCAAAAGTTCATAAGTCATGTGTCTTATCACTGAATAGCTCCAAAGGGAATAAGCTTCCCATGCACCATTGTGCTTTTAAGTCATGTCCCAAGTTACATAAGTTTTCTGTGTAATAGAGGTGTGAGTATTACTGGAAACTTGCCACACAGAGTTGGAGACAAAACATTTTTGAGGGTGAGGGAGGTTATTATTAGCCATGAGCCAGATTTCTGCTCCTGTTGAAGCTGAAGCAGGTTTTGTGGTACGAACAAAGGTACGATACTCCTACCTGTGCCATATCATCCAGGCAGTTGAAGATGTACTTGCGAGCTTCTTTAGATTTGATCCCCGTCTCTGCCTCATGGTCCTCAGGTGTCTGCAAATACAAACAGGAATACTGTCAGCAATATCCTGATTCATCTTTCAAGATGGCCTCCACTTTAAAAAAAAATTAATAAAACACTGGAGAAGCGCTTTCAACATCAGGAATAACCCGGGAGAGTTCATCCACAAATGAAAATTAATTTACTCACTCTCATGTTGATTTAAACCTGTATGACTTTCTTTCTTCTATGGAACATGAAAGAAGATATTTTGCAGAATGTTGGTAACCAAATAGATTCCGTCCCCATTGACTTCCATTGTATTTTTTGTCCATACAATGTAAGTTAATGGGAACTGAAATTGGTTATCAACATTATTCAAAATATCTTTTCAGTAGAAGTAGAGGTTTGAAACAACATGAGTGAGTAAATAATGACAGACTTTTCATTTTTGGGTGGACTATCACTTGGATTAACATCATGAAAATCAATTGGGAAAAGTAATGTGACTTACAACATGGAAAGAAAGTTTGAAATTTGGAATGAAACCCACAGTAAAGAAAACTCACAAATTAAATAGTATTCACATCTCAATTCTTTCTCCTAGGCAGCAATGGAGAGCAAATTGAGACATATGCTGAAGAGTTCTGCTTCTTTTCATTTTCTCTTGAAAAGAATCTCAAATGTGTTTCCTATTGAGGACATCTCAACACAATCTCAAACTGTACTCGAATTAGCATAAATACCAAATTTGTAATCAAAACAAGTCAGAGATTTCAACATGAATTTAAATATTTCTGAATAATCCCTCTCAAGTCCTAATTATTTGGACTATGCTGTCCATGTTAATTTTAAGTCAGCAGTATGTTTCCTTTTTGAAATCATTTTAGGAAAAACATCTGAGGTAAAGTTGACACTTAAACGGAACATAACTGAAAACCCCATTAAGATTCCTGAACTATGAAAAATAAAACCTTATCTCTGGGAAGTACTTGACACTGGGTTGAGTATTTCTACAGTCCAAGACACAAGCATTGAGGGCCAAAAAAGTTTAAGGGGGTATTGACTATGCATGAGGACACGTTTTTCTAGTTTTATTGGATCCGATTCATATATATTGGGGGTTAGGAATGCAGATTGGCGTTGCATTGGGGTTCAATAATATCAAAGTTTCCCCATGTGAAGCTTTGCAAAGTTCACCAAAAGTTAATCTATAGAGAAACTCTATTGACTATGGGCAACCAGCCACCGGCCCAGTAAGGATGGGGGAATGTGGAGAGAAACAGAGCATAAAGGGACAGAAGAATGAAAGAGAGAAAGAGAATGGGACATTAAGCGGGATTTATCCCACGTCGCTCTGGTTGCCAAGTCCTCTCACACAAAACCAATTTAGCTCACATTAGCCTCTTGGTGTGTTTACAGGGAGTAGATGCATCAATTTAACTTAGTTTAGAGAGTAAGGGAATGAGAGAGAGAGAGAACGAGAGAAAAACATTGTTGCTGCATATTATATGCGAACCAAGTGAGACTAATTAAGGAAGTGAGAAAGAGAAACAGGGTGAGGGAGTTTACCTTCAGTCTCCATAGAGGATAGGTGGAGTCGGGGTCTCTGTTGAAAAACCTGGCTGTTTTCGTCCCTGCACTTAACAGATACTCTGCTGGCAAGCCTTGCGTTTGAGAGATGTACCGGATCTGGTGGAAGACATAAACACAGGCGATAGGAGATTTACAACTAACGTCACACATTTAGTGCTGGATATTCACTGCTTTGATGGCATACACTTAAAGGGGGAAGTAAAAGGGGATTTTCTTGCTTATTTTGCATATAAAGTTTTAATATACTATATGTTGGCATACAGTCACACAATGCAAAGTCTATTTAATGAAACTAAGCTGCAAAAACAGGTCATACAGAAACAGTCATAGTAATGACTTTTTTTTCTTGCCAAATATCCTGCTTAAATGGAAGTAAAAAAAATTGCAAATTGCATTTCATGTTGACTTTAACAGAAAAGAGTTGAAAATAAATAAATGAATAAATAACAAAAAAGCATAAAATTATAATACAATTAATAAAGTTCAAGTTTGGAGATCTCTGACCTGCAAATTTGTATAGTTAAGACATTTAACTAGCAGAGGGCATAAACATCATAGAATGACTTCTTGGTCCAATACAAAAAATGATTTAATGCAACATATAATATTGCAGGAAAGTGGAGCAGATTTTGTAAATACATTTAATTTTGATTGTATTATTAGTTAGCAATTTCTTAAAAACAGAAATGCTGGAGCCTGACATCAAAGTCTTCAAAACATCAATGCATATGACAAATAGAACACAAAGTCTATAGTTTATAGTATGCAATTTTCAGTGATGGGTAGTAACTGAATACATGTAATCTGGGTTACGTAATCAGATTCCAAAAATGTAGATTATATGTGAACCTAGACCACAAAACCAGTCATAAGGGTAAATTTTTCAAAAAACGTATACATCATCTGAAAGCTGATAAGCTTTCCATTGATGTATGGTTTGTTAGGATAGGACAATATTTGGCCGAGATACAACTATTTGAAAATCTGGAATCTGAGGGTGCAAAAAAATCCAAATATTGAGAAAATCGCCTTTAAAGTTGTCCAAATGAAGTTCTTAGCAATGCATATTACTAATCAAAAATTAAGTTTTAATATATTTACAGTAGGAAATTTAAATTTATATTGATATTTACATAATATCTAATGACTTTTGGCTTAAAAGAAAAATCTATAATTTTGACCCATACAATGTTTTTTTTGGCTATTGCTACAAATATACCCCAGCGACTTAAGACTGGTTTTGTGGTCCAGGGTCACATATTACGTTTTAAAATGCTCATAATCAGATTACAGTTTTTATTACATATTTGTTAATAATAATAATAATAATAATAATTAAAAATAATAATAATAATTTTTTTTCATTTACATTTAGTCATTTAGCAGTCGCTTTTATCCAATGCAACTTACAAATGAGGACAACGGAAGCAATCAAAATCAACGAGAGCAATGATATGTAAGTGCTTTAACAAGTCTCAGTTAGCTTAACGCAGTACACTTAGCAAGGTTTTTTTTAATTATATAATAAATAAAAAGAAAACAGATAGAATAGAAAAATAATAGAGCAAGCTAGTGTTAGAGGCTTTGTTTTGCTTTTGTTAATGTATAATAAATAAAAAGAAAGCAAATAGAATACAAAAAGATTAGAGAAGCTAGTGTTTTTTTTTTAAGAAATGCAGTTAGTAAATGAATAGAGTGCAAGTCTAAAAGGGGCAAATTTTTTTTTTTTTTTTAAAAGAATAGAATTAGAATAGAGAGTGCTAGAGGTCAAGGTCTTTTCTAAGACATACAAGTCTTAAAGTACAGTAGCAAAAACAGCCTGTTTAATTCTAATGATCAGGGTAGAAATGGTCATGAAAAATGAAATGATTCTGTTTTTGGTGCAAGAAACCATGACTAATATTGTAAGCGGACTTCTGGGAAAGCAACAGTGAGCTGCATTAAAACAGACTGATGACATTTTGTCTGCCTGAAAACATATCAGTCACTTGGCTGCCACGCTGATGACACAACTTCAACATTCCAGCATTAGAAGCCGAGTAAACAGCATCTGTGATGAATGCTGTCACCATGAGACTGATTTCCCCTGCCAAACCCTCTTTTTACAGGTCTGTCCGGGTGCCGCAATTACACAGAATGCCATTCACACACCTGAAAGACGTAAATACAAGAGCTTGGCAGCCGAAGGAATCCACAAAAATAATAATCTCTTCCACGGCCCCTTCCAAATGGCCAATCTCGAATCCTGAGACCGAGCTCATAGCTGCTCAAGAGACCTTGATCACCGCGTTTGGCTCATTTACCGTCTTGTGAAATAGAATAGCAGTTTTTTTTTCCATTCACTTTTTGAGGATTCTTGCTGGTGATTTCAAAGTGCTGTAATTAGAAATGAGACTGGAAATAACTTCTCAAGTTTTGCTTCCAAGTGAGAATCTAAAGTAAACAAGGCAGCCGAGGTGAAATGCCATGAGTCCTTGCTTCCCAATCACATGACTTCATGCACCAAATGAGGGGCTGAAAAAAAATATCCTATTACTCTGTAGTACACAGAAGTGATGGGAGACAAATCTGCAAAGTCCTTTGCTGTGTTTAAGAGCTTGTTAAAGACGGGTTTGGTTTGCTTAGAGCTAGAACATTGGCCCTGGGCTGTTCCATGAAGCCAGAATCTTTTTTTTTAAGAGAAGGCCCCGCTGCAGAGCTCGGGATCTGGGCTAATTGGGAAGATTGTGGCATGTGTCCAGAACTACGGAGGGGCCAGAGAGAGATGAAAGTCAGAGAGACGACAAACACACACACACACACACACACACACACAGCA
>NW_015628726.1:1166418-1175270 GCF_001515625.1 Sinocyclocheilus rhinocerous | reverse complement strand
TTTTTTTTTTTTTTAAAGAATAGAATTAGAATAGAGAGTGCTAGAGGTCAAGGTCTTTTCTAAGACATACAAGTCTTAAAGTACAGTAGCAAAAACAGCCTGTTTAATTCTAATGATCAGGGTAGAAATGGTCATGAAAAATGAAATGATTCTGTTTTTGGTGCAAGAAACCATGACTAATATTGTAAGCGGACTTCTGGGAAAGCAACAGTGAGCTGCATTAAAACAGACTGATGACATTTTGTCTGCCTGAAAACATATCAGTCACTTGGCTGCCACGCTGATGACACAACTTCAACATTCCAGCATTAGAAGCCGAGTAAACAGCATCTGTGATGAATGCTGTCACCATGAGACTGATTTCCCCTGCCAAACCCTCTTTTTACAGGTCTGTCCGGGTGCCGCAATTACACAGAATGCCATTCACACACCTGAAAGACGTAAATACAAGAGCTTGGCAGCCGAAGGAATCCACAAAAATAATAATCTCTTCCACGGCCCCTTCCAAATGGCCAATCTCGAATCCTGAGACCGAGCTCATAGCTGCTCAAGAGACCTTGATCACCGCGTTTGGCTCATTTACCGTCTTGTGAAATAGAATAGCAGTTTTTTTTTCCATTCACTTTTTGAGGATTCTTGCTGGTGATTTCAAAGTGCTGTAATTAGAAATGAGACTGGAAATAACTTCTCAAGTTTTGCTTCCAAGTGAGAATCTAAAGTAAACAAGGCAGCCGAGGTGAAATGCCATGAGTCCTTGCTTCCCAATCACATGACTTCATGCACCAAATGAGGGGCTGAAAAAAAATATCCTATTACTCTGTAGTACACAGAAGTGATGGGAGACAAATCTGCAAAGTCCTTTGCTGTGTTTAAGAGCTTGTTAAAGACGGGTTTGGTTTGCTTAGAGCTAGAACATTGGCCCTGGGCTGTTCCATGAAGCCAGAATCTTTTTTTTTAAGAGAAGGCCCCGCTGCAGAGCTCGGGATCTGGGCTAATTGGGAAGATTGTGGCATGTGTCCAGAACTACGGAGGGGCCAGAGAGAGATGAAAGTCAGAGAGACGACACACACACAAACACACACACACTCTTTCACACAAACACACAGCACTTCAGGAGAGCTGAGAGAGCAGGGGCCCAGCCCAGAGTCAGATTTGTTTTCTCTCTCTTAAGCACAACAAGTAATTGAGGGATTCGCAGCCATTTTCTGAGAAAGGAGATGGCTCTCGGAAGGGCCACACATACACACAATGTCCCACACACAAAAAGCAAGACTCCGCTTCATTTCACTAAATGAATATCATTCAGGAAATTTCATCCTTGTATCATTAGTGACCAGTGAATTACAAAATAGAAACAGCCAAAGATGGATTATGGCATGGGTCAACTGAATGCCAGGGGTCTGACACTTGAAAATAAGGCATTGAAAAAACGCAGCGATTTATATTAAACAGTGAATAAATGTGTGCCAGTGACAGTAAGTCGACAGTGCTGTCACTGTTGAAATGTGTTAAATATAAAGTGTGCATACTGAAAATGTGACTTTTGTGAATATTTCTCACAACTGCTGCTTAATTTCTTATATCTGCGATGTAAGATGTAATTTCCAAACAAGAAACTGGAATTACAATGACTTGAAGCCTACATCAGTTAGATTTTTATCAGCTATTTGAAGACGTATAAGATATAGTCGGCGCCGATAGCCTTATGGGCGTCCCAAATTTGAATCCCAGCTCGTACACCTTTCCCGATCCCGCCCTCTCTCTCTCTCTCCCACTTCGCTTCCTGTCATTATACTGTCAATAAAATATAAATCAAGTCAAAAACGCCAAAAACAAATGTATTAAAAAAAAAAATTAAGATATAATGTTACAACTATGAAAAAAGACAAAATTCTAATGTTTGAATGTAAAGTCACACTAACAATATATAAGATATATATCTTTTCAGATTTGCATATAGTTTGGGGTCATTAACATGGGCGTCGCTAGGCCATTTTTAGGGGGGCTTTAGTTTAAATTTCTAAAGTTTAAATTTCTACTCAGCGCCCCTATAAATTTAGCGATTAGCTTCATAAACTGTACATGAATTTGTGATCGCCTCAGTCCCCTTTTAATTTCATATGAAAACGGCGGCAGACTTCGGCTCATCCCCGTCTTTAGCGTGTTCTTCAATCCGCTGACCGAGAAACAGAAGACAAGGTGTGTGTTTATCGATAGATTGTTATAATATCTGCATCTGTGCAGTTCTTTGTCATAAATACAGTTTACAAAATGTCATGGGGGAACAATCGGTTTCCCATTTACTGTAAAGTTTTCGCTGTGCTCACCCCTCATCACACCACAGCTGTTTCCTCCAGCGAAAATGTAGCGCTTAACACGTATGAACGCATAGGCTACTTTATAAAACGATCATGCTACTATTTTCATTTGAAAATTGAACATCAATATAAAACATATTACAGCATGTGGCATTAACTACCATACAGTCATGCACAGAAATGATTGAAGACAGTGACAGACCTACTTGAGCACAGAAACAGTACAATTTTGTGTTTGTACAGTAAACAGGTGTGTGTGTGTGTGTGTGTGTGTGTGTGAGAGATCAGGAAGACTTGTATTTGGCTTATTCAGTAGGCTACTCAAATGTTACACTCATCTAACTTATGCAATACAGTGGAATGCTGCAATAGGTTTAGTATACCACCCTAACCTATTTAGTCAAACATTCTTTTATTTTTATTGTTTTATTATTATTATTATTATTATTATTATACCCTCATTGGGGGCTGAGCCCCCCTTAAATGAAAATCCTAGAATCGCCCCTGGTCATTAAGATGTTTTTACTGAAGTCTCTTATACTCACTAAGGCTGGATTTATTTGATTAAAAACCACAGAAAAAAAACAGTAATATTGCGAAATATTGCCATTTAAAATAACTGTTATCTATTTTAATATATTTTAAAATGTAATTTATTGCTGTGATGTCAAAGCTGAATTTTCAGCAGCCATTACTTCAGTCTTCAGTGTCACATGAACCTTTAGAAATCATTATGATGTTTATTTGGTACTTAAGGGGTATTATTATCAATGTTGAAAACAGTTGTGCTGCTTCACATTTTTGTGAAAAATGCAATATATATATATATATATATGTATATATATTATTATTTTTATTTTTTTTACGATTCTTTGATGAATATAATGTTCCAAAGAACAGCATTTATTTGAAATAGAAATCTTTTGTAACATCAATTTCTTCAGTCGCTTTTGATCAATTTAATGCATCTTTGCTAAATAAATTACTTTCTTTCAAAAAAAAAAAAAAAAAAATCTTACTGACAACAAACTTTTGAATGATAGTGTACATAAACTCAGGTATTCACTGTAAACAAAAAAAATCAGATATATGATATTTAAAAAAAAAAACATTTTTTTCCAGATGGAATAAATGTGTCCAGTGTAGATAAAGTGTAGGAAACTACAGTAGACAAGCACACATGGATAAAGCCAGAGTAAAGACAAACCTGATGGTGTCCAGTGCTGTGCATGTATAGACAGCAACAAGATATATAACTTGTTTTTCATGCTATTCTTATGGTGTGCAGGGCATCAAGGGAGGGTCTCCACAGAGGCTGGTTCCCCAGGTGCCCCAATCCATCCTTGGTAACAGCCGCTTGGGAACAGCCAGGGTAGAGTACAACAAATAACCTCAAATGTACTAATGATGGAAACCTCAGACAAGCTGAATGTCAGCGCATGTATGAAACCTTGGATGACTCCACCTCCAGCTCTATTCTGTTTCCATTATAATCCATTAAAGAATTAGACAAGTTTTACCTGGTCATACTCAGATGCTCCGGGGTAGAGCGGCCAGCCCAGAAACAGCTCAGCAATGACACAACCCAGGGACCACATGTCTATGGCCTCACAGAATGGCAGACCCAGGATGATCTCTGGAGCTCTGCAGACAGAGAAACAGAGGATGAACTTAAAAAATAGAGTCACAGCAGAACAAATACAGTTTTAAAAGATGTATTTAGCTATAATGACCAGTTGTCTACACATTATCCCACTACATACGCTACATTAATGATTTTTTACAATTGCAAATTATGTAAATTATTCCAATTTACAAAAGTCTGGTTAAGTGCACATTTATGGAGCATTTGCATTGTCCTTCACCACAGAGGGCCAGAAGGAAATGGAGATGTTCTGGTCCAGAACCAGTTAATGTGCAACCTGTTCCATTCAGCCCAGAGCTGGCATTCGTTACGTTGCAGCCGTAAGACCTCATTGTACCCATTTAAGTTGACTGAGCTGAGCAATAAAGACAAACACTGAACGCATTTTGTTGCCACGGACACAGCGGGTGAGGGCAGGAGGAGAGAGACGGCATTACTCTGGGTGCTGCATGCGAATCACCATTCTGAGGATAGACGGAGGGCCACTCTTTTGGATAGAGGGATTGAAGATAAATAAATGCCATATGGAGGGGAAAAAAGAGCGGGACATGTGTGGAAAGACAAAGAGACTGATGTTGGGAATGGAGAGACGTTTCAGCAAGCCTTAAAGGTGGAAGAAATGTAGCACACCTACACACACACACACACTCACAGAGATAATAGACTGACGCCTCAGTTTTAGGGATGTCAGTAGAACACAGTCGTATTATTTGTAAAGACATCATTGGACATTGGAAGAACAGCCTGTACCTAGTGTTGTTATTGTTAACCAAAACAAATGAAAGTAGGTATTTTTAGAAAATTTAAACAAACAAACAAACCTAGTAAAAGTGACAAAAGCACATAACAAAATGATTAAAAATTTAACTGAAATAAAAAGAAAGCTGAAAACATAAAAAATAATTGTAATAAATAATTTCATTAAAATAAAATTTTATATGTATTTTATATCAAGAATAAAAATATTAATAAAACATATAAATACATTTATAAATAAATAACACTGCTACCAAGAGTATAACTGAAGTTTCGACCTATCAGGGGAAAACCACAACAATAGAGAAAAACTCTATTATCTCAATAGTTTTTATTCTGAGCAATGTGAATAAATGGAAATACTCATATTTTAGGAATGTCTCAACATAAAAATGTTGTCTGATACAGATAAGACGTTAATAATTTTTGTTATAACCAATAAACGGATAAATGGTTGATATTAAAGTTCTATATTATTATGTAAATAAATGTAAAAAAAAAATTTTTTTTAATCACATAGAAGTGAATTTAAGCATCACACATTATACTGTACAATACGAAAAATTAACATTTATTTTGAGATTTACTAAATATTACATTGGACAGTGTTATTAAATAATTCGTGTTTGTAGAGATCAACTTGATTTAGATGTCGACATAGATAATCTAAAAGCAAAAATAGAGGAAATGAGTATGCACACAATTAATCAAATATTAAAATTAATATCCAATATAAAAAAACCTAATGTCATCCATCCCTAAGATTTCAATATGAATTTTTCTCATTAAATTATGAATTCCACATTCATTTTAGTCCTCTAGTTTCATATTTCGCCAACAATTTGACATCTCATTTGTTTCTATTTCTATTTTCCCTAAGGAAGTGAAGAAGAAACATCTGGAACAAAACAGAAACAAAATACTTCTGAGAGGTGCCCCAAGGGCAGGAAAAGACGCAGTTTGGCAGTTAGATCTCCCATTGGCTTTTGTACAAGGTGTATAGCGCATGACATCACCCTTCTGAAGTGATGTCATTGCATACAGCCTTGTGCCTGTTGGTCTGCCTGCTCGCTATCATTCAAATAAGCCACAGCGCTACCAGCCCAAAGTATCTCTGTGACACTGAGGACGCATTACGGCCGCCACGTATGCAAATGCATATCCCACTTCAATCTTTTCTCTCCCTTCTTCCAATGCCATATGCAAAACAGACCAGCAGCTGCTGATGCAGGACTTTCGGCGGGTGTGATAAACACAAACACACGCGGCACTAAATATCATCCTCATTCTCTCACGTATAAAACGTCTGCTCATAATGCACAAATCTGTGGTGAGAAATTCACAGCCCTGTTCCAGATCCACACACACGGAAATGAGCTCCCATACATGCAGATGTGATACAGAGAGTGTTTGAGTTCATTTTGCATACCTTAAACCTGTCAGGCTGTGACCCTGCAGGTGTGTTTGTGTTTGCACGCATGTCATTGCGCAGCTTACATGTATGCAAGGGTGACATTATGCACAAATGTGCAAACATCCGTTCCTGGTGTTTATATTTGCACGGCAAGCCCGATGCACTCATGCTGTGGGAGTCAATTCTTGTACACAACGCTACTCAGCATAGTGCAAACGAGCACAGGAGCAACATGTGCTGCTTTCAGAAGGTCTTCACACCCATCAGAACCACTGCAGTGTGCAAATAATCACCAGGTTGCTCTGGGGTAAATGGTTTTGTGGATATGAGGTCAGGCAAAGGTTATCACACACACAGAGAAAGAATGCTTTTTGGTTCCAAACGAAAGAATCGTACTTCTTCTGAGGTCCTCAGTCATGCACACATGCATGCACATGCTCACTCAATTGCTATTTGAGGCTCTGACATCATTCTGTGTGGGCATGTCAGAAAGCATCGATCACAGCTGACCTTCAATATGGACCACCACTCATAACCACAGACACAGATGCCCTGCTTTTCATTTCAGTACACAACTCTCTCATAGTGCCATTATGCTTTTTCTACAATTAGGACATTACTGTATAGTACATTGTATTTTATTAATATGCAATAATAAATAAAATGTAAAAAAAAAAAATCTATTATATATATTACACACACACACACGCACTGTAAAAGATTAAGTATGTTTTACAAGAAAATACTATTTCACTACTTCAATGTGTCAATGTGCAATTCAATGTGATAAACATATAAATCTGTATTGTTTCAGCTATTGTTTAACAACAACAACAAAAGTGTTAAATGTAAATGTAGGAAATCAAACATCAAAACATTAGAATGTACTGTAAAACCTGACATGGTTTTAAAAAAATTACCATGGTATTACCATGATTTTTTAGATGCACCAAGACAGTGCCATTATATTGTTATTCATACATCATGCAAATACCATGGTACTGTATATGAAAATGGTTATCATTTAGAACTATGGCATATACAGTATTAAAGTACCACGGTACAATCAGTGTTACCATAGTACCACCACCACAGCATTATCACAGCTTATTACATGGCTGTTTACATAAAATAAAATAATAAAATTAATAATAAAAAATAAAATAAGAATGTAGTTAAAATTAAAATATATAAATATAAAACAATACAATAAAATTAAACAGGAATGTAGTTTAAAATAAAATCAAATAAATTAAAATAAATATGTGAGAAGAAAGAGACCATAGATTGATATGCAAGTCATGAAACTATAACAGTTATGTAGCCAATCATGGGACAGTGGTCAATTAGTAGTCATTATAAAAAAAAAACAACCACGAATGCGAATAGGCTCAAGTCTAAGACAGAATCAAGTATCAGATAATTCACACTGAAGCTAAGCATTTTAAATGATGTTGGTTGCACAATAATCAATACTAATATGGTCATAAAAACAATAAAACAGGGCGATGAAAAAAATGATTCTCAGCAATAATAATAATTTTGAAGGACTACACAAGAAATGTAGTGGGATTTTCAAAGTTGTTAGAGAAGAAGCCAGTTATTTATAGTTTTCCGATGGTCAGCGTCATTCTTTTCCCCTCCTTCATATGACAAAAACCTTGATCCTCTGATGCCCGCTGACTGGCCACACTCCCTCGCGATCAATTTTAATATTCATGGCATCGCAGCGCACTAAAGCAGAGGAAGCTGAAAGTTCCCGGCGTGCCATTTTAATAAACATTGTGTGAGGTGGGCTCACCGAGGGGGACATATAGACATCTACCGCACACCTGCGACTTGCAGCGAAGAGAGCGAGAGAGTGAAAAGGACGAAGAAGGAAAATAAGAGTTGGCGTGACAGAAAGAGAGGCACAGACAAAGAGAGAGAGAGAGAGAGAGAGAAGGGAGGTAAATGACGGAGACAAAGCAAACAGTCCAGGAGTGTGAGAACAAGAGAATGAGGGAGGCAGGGGGAGCTGTTTCGATTTCAACTCCACGGAGGTGGAGTGTGGGGTCATTTCTCCACAACTTACTAAAACAACCTTGGAAGTAGTCCTCCCTTTATTGTGCTCGTTTTGTGGGAGTGCTCTTTCATTTCAAGGCCCTGTGAACCTCACCCTCTCCCGCTCTCGTCTTCAAAATGCAGAGGAAACCGCTGACAACGCTGTCACTCTCTCAACTCCCTTTTTTCCCATAATTAGCATTCTCAAGACAGAAAGTGGAGAATGAGGGAGAGTGAAGAAGAAAAAAGCGAATTGATGACCCTCTCTCTGTAAATTTCACTGTTATATTCACATTTGTGAGAGCTCACTCTTGTCTTGCATGACACAGGAAAATAAGGACTTGTTTGAATTTGAAACTTTTATGCTATATTGTTATAAGACGAGAACTAAGATTTATTATTTTACACATGTTGTAAATGTGAGTTTGAAGTCTGAATTGGATGTAAAAAGATAAAAATACGATACATCACAACAATGTCAAAACTAGGCCTGGGCGATAAAACGGTATCGATATTTATCGACGGTACACCTTCTTCGATAAAAATAGAAAAAATGTTTGATATAGTGCACGATATAGGCACGTGCTATGAGTGACGCAGACAGCTCACACAAACACGAACACATGCTGAATTGAGTGCTGTGCCTGCCTGTGATGAGGAGATTGTGAATAAAAAA
>NW_015628726.1:1155135-1166358 GCF_001515625.1 Sinocyclocheilus rhinocerous | reverse complement strand
TTCGATATAGCGCACGATATAGGCACGTGCTATGAGTGACGCAGACAGCTCACACAAACACGAACACATGCTGAATTGAGTGCTGTGCCTGCCTGTGATGAGGAGATTGTGAATAAAGAATTAATATTAATCGAATTTAAAATAAACATTTGCATTTGAATGTTAGGTGTGCATCAGGGAGCATCATCAGTGGCGCACGAGATGCGAGATGTGATAATGATGTAAGTGACGTTGTTGCATTTTAATGTTTTGTCAGTCTAGCCCACGAGACGCGCGGCTGCTGCGTTACTCATTCAAAATATTAGAGAAATATAGAAGCTCAATGCGGAGAAGGTCTTGATTAGGTGAAAACCGAAACCAAGCCATTCACACAGATGCATATACACGTCACGAATTTGTGGAGGTTTATTCCTTTTCACTGCGTCTCTTATGTTTTTAAATGCAATCTGTGTGATGGGTGCTTCGGCTCTTTGGATTAAGCAATGCATAAATACATGATGCTGTTTTGTTCATAATTGTTTCAAATTCAATTTACGAAATTATATTGGATTTTTAATTCTATTGCTCTTTGTTTTAAAAAAGTCTATAAAAAATTTCAATAATTATCGATACCGAACGATATGAAATAAGATATATATCTTTGATCATTTTTTTAGCTATATCACCCAGCCCTAGTCAAAACACATCTTTCTAATGAATTGTTCTCACAATCTGCGCAAGCAGAGTAGTCTGATTCACTAATAAAGGACTCCTATGACTCGGTTATTGGGAATCGACTTTTGTCATATTTATGTCATTGTCATATTATATATGCATACATATCTCATATGTATGCATATATATTACTTGAATGCTTCTCCACATTACAGATTATAAAATTACAGATTATTCCGAATATACAAAATAATAATAACCAAAATAATGTTTACCATTACTTTAAAATTGCCATAATGACCCAAATTTGTCATCACTTTTCTAGAAAAATATTATAATGTATTGAAATAATGTATTTTGTGATATATATATCATAATAGATTTACAAGATAATGATACAGAATGTTTTGCCAATACTGCCCACCATGAAAATACACTATATTTACACACGCCACTTAACCACAATCCATCAGACCCTATTTGTATGACTGACAACTTCCTTGCGTGCCAGTCAGGTACAGGAAAAGACATTGTGTTGCAGAGAGACGTACTGTGGCCCATAGATCACCCTGGCGTCCGAGAGTCCCAATGAACAAACAAAGGGAGGGAGGGAGGCAGTGCAGTATGTACGTAATCCTCACCCACCCTCCCTCACGTCCCAGGCTCCTACAGCATTTCCACCTTAGACAGTTAATTACAGACATACCACCAACCCATACAGAGAGAGACAGCGAGAGTGCTGACAGTCTTACACACATGACCGTCTGGTCACTGCTATGATTGTGTGACCTTATGACAATCAACATATAACCATCAAGTCTAAAAATGTAAGACTGATGATGTGGTCAGATGAATGGGTAGGTGTTAATAACAGTCAAATGACAGGAGATACACATTTTTATTTTATTATTATTATTTTATTTTGATTTATAATAATCAACTATTTTATTATATTAATTCTGTTATATTATGCATCATATTAAATATAATAAAAATACAATAATAAAATAAAAAATGTTTGTATATTATATAAATGTTATACTATATAAATATCTATATAATATAATAAAGAATTAATATAATAAAAAAAAATGTTTATTTAAATTTTTAAAAAAAAATAGTAGCAGCATTTTAAATTGTACTTTGATGGTTATGTGCTCATTTGTTTAATATAATTAAAAATATAAATGTCATTTATAATATAAATGACATAAAATGTCAAATGTAATTTTCATTTTTTAAATCATGCCTTTATTTTAAATAAACATTTATTGTTTATTATATTATTTTCACATTTTATTTTTTTATTATATTAAATATTAACTCTCATAGTTCTTGCTTCTTTTATTGATTCTGTGTGAAATACTGTGTGTAAAACAATCATGGCAAAAAGCATTTCGAAATTGAAAACTGAAATCGAGAGAGGGGGAATGAGAGAGTTGCATCCCACATGAGTGAGCCCAGCCCCTCTCTCCCATCTGTAAGAGCCCACAGGGTGCTGCATCAGCCTTGAGCCCTCAACTCTTTCTCTCTCCTCTTCCGCCCACTGTCTCATTCCCTTTCTCTCTCCCTCGCTCCAGCACTCTTTTAAGAAGCTTGTGTAAGCATGTGGGTCCCGTCGAAAGCTTTCTGCTCGAGGAAAAGGTCCACAGAATGAGTGTCCTAACGGACGCTCTCGCATTTGCAGTCGGGCCCCAAGTGAATATTCATAAATTATTGTCAACCAATATGTTGGCTTTTCAATAACAAAAGGCTCTTATTTAGACAGCAGGGTGGCAAATATCATGTAGAAAAAAAATTAGCACTAACTAAATATATTTATATATCGACTGATTTTTGGTCATTTATATGCCTAATTAAATGAAGTACTTAAGTAGTTTGTACGTGTGTCTGCTCCAAAATTAAAATAAATAATTTTATATATAAAATATAATAAATAATATGTAAAAATATAAGTAATGCTTATTAATTTGGATTTTGAAGCAGACATACATACATAATAAATACATAAATAAATACAATTTGATGTGAGTAAGATTTTTCTTTTCTGAAAAAACAAACAAACAAAAAAAAAAAAAACTTTTATTCAGCAAGCACACATTAATTTGATCAAAAGAGAACGTAATGACATTTATAGCGTTACCTTTCTTTTGAACTTTATCAATAAATACCTAAAAAATTTTAGTTTCCACAGAAAAATATTAGGCAGCACAGCTGTTTTCAACATATAAGTCAATAGTAAGAAATATTTCTTAAGCATCAAATCAGCGTATTAGAATGATTTCTGAAGGATCATGCGACACTGAAATAATGGTTACTGAAAATTCAGCTTTAATGTAAATAAATTACATTTTAGAAAAGTTTTATTTTAAATTGTAATGGTATTTCACAATATTACTGTTTTTACTGTATTTTTGATCAAAGAAACACAACATTTTTCTATGATTAACTTTGTATAGTCCATATTAATCACATTAATTATTTCAATGTAATAATAGTAAATGAGCCGTTATATTGGATAATAACTATATTGGTAATTGGCCAGCCTGTCCTAGATATCAGAATAAGCCATTAAAAACTCAAAACAAAAACAAACAAACAAACAAAAAACTCCCCAAAAATTTCAAAAACAAAAATTGTTCTTTATCCATTCACAAGGCCGTCTGCAGATCTTAGCAAAAAAAACATGGCATGGCTACTTCTGAAAATCAGCCAAACAAGTAAGACTATCAGCCAAAAATGGCCAAACAGGCCAGTTAACGGGCCTGGCTGATACATATCTGTCTATCACTAGCACAAACCCCTTCTGCTCTAAAACAGAGTCCTATCACAGAGCAGCAGAACACATGGAGTCGTCTGAAAGGTGTTTCTGCCTGTGGCTGTGAGTGGCTGCAGTTCTGAGCCCACACACGCCACGCTCTCCCCCACAGCCTCCGTCTCAGCCCACTGCCTCTGGGAAACACAAGGCTGTTATTTCTTTTTCTGCTTCTGAGACAAAGAGAAGGAGAGACGCTCACCTACACCGACCAGATAAATCAGTAATGTGCTACCCCCCTCCATCACACCTCCATCTGTCTCTTATCTATCTTCCACCTCCTCTCCAGTCCAGCAGTCACACCTCCACACGTCTAATCAGATTGTGCAGGACAGATATTGTGTGTCCAAGTTGTGCTTCTCGAGAACAGGTGGCGGGTGATGTCCTGTGACTGTGTCGGAATCCAAAATTAACATATTATCCATCCTACAGTATGCAGAAATTAGGACTAGCACAAATCATACTATGTTGAAAATAGTATATATTTGTACAGAGTTTTTTGTTTTGAGTTTGAGCTTTTCTTTTCACTTTAACTGTTTTCTTTCAACTTTTTCAGAAAAAAAAGTCACAATTAAATTTTTTATTTTTTATCCTGAAAACTATATTACTGTTTTACTCTATATTTTAGCAAATGAATTCAGACCTGGTAAACATTAAATACTCCTTTTTAAAAAAAACTTTTAAAAATCTGACCAATCACAAACTTTTGAAAACGTGAACTCAACTCTTATATAATTCTGAAATGACTTCAATGAAGCATTAGTCCCAGCTTTGCACTGAATAATATGTACTTTGCCATTACTAGTGAAGTACATACTTTTAGAGCATTGCACGAGTATGCAATTTGGAAATCTAAGTCTTTTTGTGTGTTGGGATTCAAGAAAGGTGTCATACAGTACAGCAAAAGCTTGGAAATATTTACACTAAAAGCTCTGGCTCTGGCCCTTATCCTCTGTGTCAGATAGAAAATTCTGCTCTCCACAAGACAGAGACCAGGAGAGTCAGACAGACAGACAGGCAGCAGCGGGGAATGCAAGAGAGAGAGACAGGCTGTGTGTTTGCGTTTATTGTGCTCCTCAGGACTGAGCACTTAATCTGCCTGCAGATACGTTACACCGCAAACGGCCAAACACAATTAGCCATGCTGCATTCTTCTGCCTTCACACAAACACAATATCTGGCACTATCTCTCTCCCCCTCACACACATGGGGGTGATAAGAGGGATTGTAATTAATAATATAAATGGGATGGAAGATAGTGAATGTGTAAAAAGGACCAGAACGCAAGGGTTCAAAGCGCCCACGCTACAAACACTAGCACTGGGACTTATCTGATTCATTTTAGCGATTCAAATGCATTCATTTCGTTTTTGAGTAAAATACATAAATACATGACATATGATATTGTTTACTTTCTTTATACACATTCTTACTGTGCACAAATAATCAGTGCATGTTATTTCTTAGTAAAAATATTTGTCTTCATAATCCAATCTCCTCCAACCACCTGCTACTGTTCTGGTATGTAGTGCCCACTTTTCACGATCCAATCAAATCTTGCTGAACATAATTAAGACCCGCCCACAGCTGAACGTTCTATTTCACTCCAAATAAATAAATAAATAAATAATATTATTGCAATTTAAAATAACTTTTTTATTTTTTATTTTATGTAATTTATTCCTGTGAAGGCAAAGCTGAATTTTCAGCAGTCATTACTCCAGTCTTTAGTGTCACATGATCCTTCAGAAATCATTCTAATATGATGACTTTGGGGTTCAGTTATTGTCAATTATTATAGAAAGTTCAAAAGAACAGCAATTTTATGATATAGAAATGTTTTGTAACATTATAAATGTCTTCACTGCTACTCTTGATCAATGTTTTGTGTCTTTGTTGAAAATGTATTCATTCATTCATTCTTTTGAAGGGTAGTGTATCACAGTTTCCACAAAAATATTAACAGCAAAACACAACATTGATAACATTGATAATGATAAGACAGCTTCGCTATCGCAATAATTTTAAAACATTCAAACAGAAACCAGTTCTTTTTAAATTGTGATCATATTTCACAATATGATATTGTTACGGTTACTGTTTTGTATTGTATTTCTGATCAAATAAATGCATTCCTGGTGAGAATAAGATGTGTAAAATATTTCTTTGAACAGTGTAGTTGCATGGGCTTCTAAGATACTTTTTCTTTTCTTTAATATAGAAATAGACACATTTTCTGACCGAAATCATTAAAAAGAAGCAGTTCCAAAGAATGATTTGTTCATCAGTCAAACATGTCTCACGTGTATATACATCACTATCTGTGAATAGCATCTCTGACCTTGTGTCTTTCTCACAGGCTGCAAAGAACAGAGGGGGATCTCTTCATTAACGTTCTCTCTGACAGGTGATTAACTTCACCCCATACAACCCACTGTGACCTGCAGTCAAGTATGATCACCTCTCTGTAACAATACCCCATTGTTTCATTCCTCAATACGCAGAACTAAATGACTCCTTTTCGTTTCATTGTCTAACCTCGATTAAAGAAGGGGGTGGAATCAGCCTTTGTCCTCTTCTGGCTGGGGCGCAATTGTTCAATGGAACACCAGATGTTAAAATACACACAGCTAGGGTGTTGTGGGCGTTGCTGTGTAATTGACAAGGTGTTTAAATTGTTTTTTTAAGTGGGTATTTATAGTTGTTGGAGTGGTTGCCATGGTGTTGCAATGGTGTTCTACACAGAAATGTAATACTTAAAGTAACAAATGTCTCAAACACTCTATAAATATGAAAAATAATAACAGTGATGCTTGCCTTGCCTAAAAATCCATAACAAATGATGGTGAGAACCTCATTTGTGACCCTGGACCACAAAACGAGTCTTAAGTGTCAATTTTTCAAAATTGAGATTTATACAACATCTGAAAGCTGAATAAATAAGCTTTCGATTGATGTATGGTTTGTTAGGATAGGACAATATTTGGCCGAGATACAACTACTTGAATATCTGGAATCTGAGGGTGCAAAAAAAATCAAAATATTGAGAAAATCGCCTTTAAAGTTGTCAAAATGAAGTTCTTAGATCAAAAATAAATTTTTGATATATTTACGGTAGGAAATTTACAAAATATCTTCATGGAACATGATCTTTTCTTAATATCCTAATGATTTTTAGCATAAAAGAAAAATCTATAATTTTGACCCATACAATGTATTTTTGGCTATTGTTACAAATATACCCCAGCGACTTAAGACTGGTTTTGTGGTCCAGGGTCACATTTAATGCTTTACACTGACAGCAAGACAAAAAGATATATTCAAGCTGAAGGTAGACATGGAGAAGACTGTGTTAATGGACAGCAATAGACAGTAAGCACAGTTCCAGGGTCAGATACTGTGAGCTGCAGATGCACTATCTTGATTACGCACAGCTGCCAGAGAGAGAGAGAGAGAGAGAGAGAATTAATGTGTACACACATAATGCATTTGCACATCTGTCTCTTTGGGGATAAAGCCAAGACGCATCAGGCCACCTCACATGTACAGGCACACAGACACTAAAAACCATATACACAACGTGAAGTGTTTACAGCAAAGAAGATGTCTGGCTAACACATGACAAATTTTAGGTGGGAATAATTCTGAATTTAGGAATTGACCATTCATCCCCTTACTGCTGCTAACTCAGACAGGCTACAGCACGCCCTTTAGGAATGAACTGGAGATTTTCAGTAAAAGTGAATGTGTATTGGATATTATTCCTATGTGGGCTGGAATTATTTAATTTCGACATTGCAAAGCATTTTTATCTATTATTTTCTTTAAAGTTAATAAACTGTAATATATTTGAAAATGTAATTTATTCCTGAGTTTTCAACAGCCATCACTTCAAACTTCAGTGTCACGATACTTGAGAATTCATTCTTTTTTATATGCGGATTTGTTGCTCAATTATTATCAGTGCTTAATTATTAATAATGCTTCTAATTATTAGCAATGTTGAAAACAGTTTTTGCTGCTTAACATTTTTGTGAAAAACATGCAAAAAATTATTTGATGAATATAACATTCAAAAGAACAGATGTGTGTGTGTTTCTTTTTTAATTATGCAGTAATGTGAATACAAACTTCAACTACAAATTCAAATTTAAGCTTAATTTAAAAGCGATTATAAGTTAAAATTTCTGTAAGTGAATTTTTTTAATTTCTAAGAAATTTTTATCATGCTTTAAACACTTTGATTACTACATTACAATGACTTGATTCAGTGTATAAATATTTGTTAACAATACTGTACCTCGAAGTAAATGTAGGTGATCTTACTTTTAGTATACATGTTCATTTGGGATGAGGGCAGACACAGTTTAATGTTAAACCATAATTTTATATAATTTAAAACCATTAAAACATTCTGCACTTACATAAGCAAAGAGCAAATGCTCTGAGAAAATTGGCAGCAACACTTACTAAAATAGGTCAGAAACATTTATAAGGCTTAGCGAAGACTCCTTTTCAATTCATGAGTGTTAATTAAAAATTTTAATTAGCCACGCCCACAGATGTGAAACTCATCTGTACACATTTTTCTGATTGGCTGTGATTTGTGATCAGGACACAGTCTGACTCACACAGTTCAGACACACCCCTCCTGCTGTGTGTGTGTGTGTGTGTGTGTCAGGCAGTCATGTAACGTGACTGGCTTTTGCTCTCACACTGCAGGGCACTAAACACCTGGACAGATTCGTTTATCAGGTAAACATCGAAGAAAAACGACAGAATAAAGCAGTCAATATCACTCTAATGGCACTGATAACGGCATCAAACCGTCCTTGAGCAAGTAATGACAAACCAGACATGCCAACCCGCTCTGGGAATGGTGACTATAAAGAAAAGGCATTAAAACGGTGACAAATCACCTATCATTCTAAACAAGGGCCCTGCGTAGGCAATCTTATAGCTATGACGTGATACAGGCAGGCATGTGACAGCTCTAATTTAGAGATTTGTGGAGAGAACAAACCAGGTGTCACTTCTGTATGGATAGACCTCCACGGCCTAGGGGAACTATCAGTCTCGTGGACAAAACGTGCAATAACACAGGCTCGCGAAGTGCGGCCTCTTCGCGGTAGATGCTTCCGAGGAAGTCAGCTGGCATGTGTTGAAAGCGACTGCTGCACCAGCTGTGTCTACAGCGGAGTGTAACCTCTCTTTTTCAAATGCATTGGACAAAGAAAACTCTGTTTACTAAAATAAACAAACAAACACGAGGGTGTCCGATCAACTAGCATTTTGGAAGTGAACATTCTCGGTGGCTTACTTCACTAGTGATCTGGTACGTCTTCGAACAACTGTTTGCTTTATTTTAGGTATTTAATTAGTCAGGGTTTACAGAAAACAACTGAGAAAATGGGTATTAATTCCCAATAATATTATATCTGCAGGTCATTAAAAAGTTAAAAAAATTGTTCAAAAGTATGAAATTACATTTCCTGCATTACTGGGTTTTTGGTTTCTTTTAGCATTTCCATCGTTCGGTCTAGGTTGGCACAATTAATTAAAATCAAAATAAATGATTTACTACTGTTGTAATATTACTATTGTGCTGTAAAAGACAGAAAGAATAAATAAATAAATAAAATGTCTTTGGTCAAATTAAAGAAAATCTAACTTTTACTGTAAAACAAAACAAAATAAATCATTAAAAAAATAAAGTAATATAACTATAAAATCATAAAATAAAAATAATATTGAAAAATATGAATATATTAAATTTTCTATTTTTGGTAAAAAGAAGTATAACTTATTAAATAAAAATAATAAAATATCAACACAATTATAAAACAATATAAAAATAGTAAACAAACATATGAAAATAAAAATATTAGATATTCTGCTTTTGATGAAATTGAAAATCAAACTTTTACTGTAATTAAATTAATTCATAAAATAAATAATCAAATAAAAATAAAGTAAAATAAATATTAATAAAAATAAAATAATAAAAAAATATTATACACAATATTAAAACATGTTTACATATTAAAAAAAATATTTAAACAAATATTGAAAAAATTGGAAATAAGTTTTCATTTTCAGAAAAAAAATACTACTGTGTAGTGTGTTTGAACACACTGAAGCCAATGGAATCATTTTAATTTAAAGTATAGGCATGAACACAATCCATTCTGCAGCTAAATGTACCCCCATAGTGACTGACATGACATGCAGGTCTAAAAAATGTAAAAGGTCTTCAAAAAGATATCAAACATATTAAATTGCAAGTTTTGCAGCTACCTTACTTGCAGCGACCGTACAGTAAGTCATTCATTTTTAATGAGATATAATAAAAGCCAGTGTGAAAGTAAAAAAAAAAAAAGATATCTCAATGCAAAGAACCCCAACCTTAGCGTCTGTTCACTCTAATATGTTTGTTTGTTTATTTCTTTCTTAACGCCAATCCAGCATCTATGGCTATATTCATGGCGAAAAACAGTCAATCCATACACAAGTCTTGTCTTTACACACACATCCGGGGACAATTTAGAATGTTCAATAAACCTAACCTGCATGTCTTTGGGCTGTGGGAGGAAACCGGAGCACCCGGCGTAAACCCACGCAGACACAGGGAGAACATGCAAACTCCACACAGAAAGGCCTCCTGTCCTTGCCGGGGCTCGAACCGGGGACCTTCTTGCTGTGAGACAGCAGTGCTGTTCACTCTCATACAGTATAAGCATACACACTGATCATAGCCAATCAGACGACAGGATAGGGTCAGAGATGATAAGTCAAAAGATGTCTTGTGGTATTTCCAGCTGTTCCAGGAACAAGGGTGTGACGTCTTATCTAAACACACCAAAAGAGTCTAGCCAGGTCAGGACAACACCCCAAACCCAAACACGCACACAAATCTTGAGAGATATGACAAAGCAAGACAAACTTAATAACAATGAGCCGTGCTCTGAACTATCCCCAGAGATTCCGGAGCGCTTTGTTGCAACATACAGGGCAACGCTGCACATCTGACACCAGATTCGAGGAGAACTGAGGCAGCGGCAGGTGGAGCAGACAGAAAATGCTTGAGCAGAGAGAGAGAGAGATGGATGGAAAGAACAATGAAAATCTTGGGAAGATGAGGAGTTTAGTCTGTAAAGTTAAAATCTCAAGGGCTGTTCAAACAGGACGCAATCTTGAGTTTAAAAAAAGGTAGATGGAGGACAAAACAACTGCAAAAGAGTCACTAACAGAAACTCCTGAGATTCCTATATGGTAATATTATTATTTTATTTTAAAATAAAACAATAAAAAATGTAATAAGAATAATAATATGAAAATCATATATAAAATAAAAATGCAATATTAAAATATCATTAAAAAATCATATAAAAATAATATTATTAAATGTAAAAATTATTTTCTATTTTTAGCAAAAAAATAAAAAGAGCATATTCTAGGAGTCATTCATATAGGTAGACGGAAGGAAACAGAACTACTGAGTTGCTAATATAAACTATAATATTACTATTGTATTGTAAAATAAAACAAAAAATAAGAAATGTTCATATAAATTTAAATAATATAAAATATAAAGCAAAGGTATCATTAAAATAAATAATATTTTCTATTTTTAAATTTAAAAAAGTCATTCACATAAGTAGACAGAAGACACCAAAATTACAAATTGAGTTGCAAATATAAATACTTGAGACTAATATTGTAATATTATTCTTGTAAAATAAAAAAATTATAAT
>NW_015628726.1:1146096-1154878 GCF_001515625.1 Sinocyclocheilus rhinocerous | reverse complement strand
TATATATATATATACGCATTGTGAGAAAAATATTGTGAGAAAAAGTTAATATAAACACTTGAGAATCTAATTCCGCCCCCAGATTCATCTGATTGGTCGGCCATTTTAAAACGGACATTGATCTGTTGTGCTGCGAGTCATGAGGTGAGCTATTTTTAACATGTTTTTAACTCTTAAAAACGTGCTGCACTTGGCACAAGATGTAGCAAATCCATCTGCCGCGTGTATGCAATGACCAACAGATTTTAAAAAAAGACTTTCCATGTGAACGACCATTTTCACCGTCACATAATTACATAAGCCAGCACTCATGAAGGAACGAGAGAGACAGAGAGAAGAGGAGTGACAAGAGACACAGAAATGCTGGGAATATGGGCAGAGGAGAAAAAAAGATGAAGAAGAACGGGGTGGTGGACGAGGGCGCCCTGGCCAAGAGACAGGAAATGAGTTAGTCTGTCTCGTACCCCAGGACAGAACGGGGTGCCAAGAACACAGCTGCATTTCCTCTCTGCCCTCATCTCTCTCTCTCTCTCTATTTCTCTCTATGATCCTTTCCCAGCTGCCAGCTATAGTCTAGCTTAGTCATGGAGAATAGAATAAAAACACTGATGGATCAGGTGAGTTTTTTTCCCCTCTGTATGGAGTCACGATTATCATATTACCCTTATTACTGAAAGTCTCTGTCATGAAAACATACTCATTAAGAGTGTGAGCGTAAGTCTAAACCAACAGGAGAGGGAGGCCACACATGCACACACTTTCATAAATCATGTCATGCTGTATGTGCTGAGAAAATGATATTGCCCATGAGTTTTACCGTGGGGCATGAGTGCGCTCAAGTCAACGTTTTACATTTTATATGACATTTATGTTCTTGGCAGATGGTTTCCTATCAAAGCAACTGTTACATGGCCTTGAGGAAGATTGTGCCAATATTGTGTCTGTGACAACTGCTTAAGCTACAGTACAGATACTACAGTGTTTTAATTAAACTAGTGGTGTTATTATTCATTTAGCGTGAACATTAATGCATAACATAAGTTTCAAAGTGAAAAAAAGAATGGTTGCTATTAGCTAATAGCGCATAATAGAAACACTCAGCATATAGCATTTATTCACTGAGAGAGAAAGCAGTCCTTACAAGAGAAAATGATAGAGATGTCATCTGGGATTATTTCACTTCATTAAATAATGCTGAAGCCAGATTTTTTATAATGGGTTTGCATGATGTACAAAATGAGTTTATTCAAATTAAAAGTTGAAATATTGATCATGTTCCATAATTATTTCTTAATTTAAACAAAAAAGTCAGATAATTTTCAGTTTACACCGTGTTAAATGTTGAAAATGATAGTTTTCAAATATAAATATATAACATAATATATAATACATACTTATGATACAGCCATCATTTTGTAAACTAAACTAAACTACCATGTTTAGAGTCAGTAATATATATAAAAAAAAAAAAAAGAAATAATACTTTTAATGTATTCACCAAGGATGTAATAAATTGATCAAAACTGACAATAGAAACACTTATAATGTTACAAAAGATTTGCTTTTCAAATAAATGCTTTTCTTTTAAACTTTCTATTTATCAAGGAATCGCAGCTTCCACAAATATTAAGCAGCACAACTGTTTTTAACACGGATAATAATAAGGAATTTTTCTTGAACACCAAACCAGCATATTAGAATTATTTCTGAAGAATAATGTGTAAAACATTTCAAAAATATTACCCAAACCTCTGAACGGAAGTGTATACAATACGTAACTAAAAAAATATATAGCAGCAACAACAACAACAACAGTACACAGTTTGTATCTCTGCGATTTTATCCACTCATATCAGATAAAAAAAAAAAAACTAGGGTCAATATTGTTCTTGCATTTAAACCATGTATTATGGTGCAATTCATAAAAAGAACAGGTCAATGGGCAGCAGCTCCATTATATTAACTCTTCAAAGCCAATTTGTCACATTTGCCACTTGGCGATAGTTAATTTTGGACCCTGACTGTACCAATTGAGTGTAGAAGTAAGATTAAAATGGAAACTATCATAAGAGCTGAATCCTCCAGCAGACGACCACAGCAGCACAGACACACACAGTATCCCCTCTCTTTAACCCCTGCTTTTTTAATTGAACAGCCCGGCCATTCTAATCATAGGTGCTATTATTTACACAGCTATCAATGCAGCATATAATGACTCAGATTGATTGCTCGGCGTGACATAAGATGAAATAACATCCACCGAACCCGTCCCCCATTCTATGCACCTCTGTGACCCTCCTCAAACACGTCTACACCTCCTCTCTTTTTCAGCATTCCCTTCAAACAGCTTTCCACCTCTAAACTCTTCTTTCTGTAACTGTCATTTCATCTGACATGGAAAGTTTGCACAAAAAATAAACATCTTTCACAATTCACTAACGTTTACAGCATTCCAAATTTTTATGGTTTTCTTTCTTCCATGGACACAAAAGACATTTAGCTGAATGTTCACGCTGCTCTTTGCCATACAATGAAAGTGGATGGTGACCATGTGCTTTCAAAGTCTAAAAGAGAACATCAGAGATTCTGCTTTTGTGTTCCACTGACAAAATAAAGTCATACATGTTTGGAACAACATGAAGGTGAGTAAAAGATGACAGAATGTTTCTTTTTGTGAGAATTGATTAGATTGTGAAAAGCGGAAAAAGTTCAAAAATGCACAATAACAACAGGAACATGAATTTAAAACTTAAAAGAGTACATTTTAAAGTTAACGCCTTGATGCATTTGTTTCTTATTTATGCCGATTTTAACTTCCCAAGACTTAATTGATGGACTGGAGTCATATTGATTACTTGTGGATTATTGTGATATTTTTATCAGCTTTCTTTATCTCATTCTGACGGCACCCATTCACTGCAGAGGATCCACTGGTGACCAAGTGATGTAATGCTAAATTTCTCCCAATTTGTTCCCATGAAGAAAAAAACTCATCTACACCTTGGATGGCCTGAGGGTGAACTACTCCTTTAATTTCCTTTTGACTCTTACTCTTACAATCAGAATCTTGTCTGTCTAGACCTTGTGGGGTTTTTTTCTTCCCTCATCTTCTCTCTCTCCATTCATTTTTTATCCTTCTGAATATGACTCCCCTTGAAGGAAAAACACAGGTAGTTCAAGTTTTCCTATATTGAGTGTAAATTTCCATTGCGCTGCTGTGGATATGTACTGTAGTATGTAGCATGTCCACTAACATTGGTCCATTACACACACTGCCTGCATGAATTGAGAGACATAAAACACTCGCAGAATGTGTGTTTGTGTATTGGGTGGGAGTTTCAGTTTGCTAGCTCGAACACACGAAGCCAAATACCTTTGCCTGTGCGCTTGGTTATTGCAGCTATAAGAAAAGTCTGAGGGGAAAAAAACGTGTTTACATTTCAGATCTTGTCAGGGCAGGTAAGAAATGGGAAATCAGTGGCAATTCATTCATCTAAATTAGAGATGCCACAACATATGCAGGATTCAGAGGAAACGTGATAATTTAAGAATTAACCCTTGAAAACCCACTCGGTTGACCACTAATCTGACTATTGAGGGCACATGTCATCCTCAATGCCTGAACCCATGGTTTAAACGTTAATTTGATTAAAATACCACATTTTTATATTTGGCAAAAGCTTTTAATACTGTCTCTAACAGTACTCCAAGCTAATTGAGGCGGGCGTACGTTTCATCCTTCAAAAAGTATGCTTTCAGTAAAAAAAAAAAAAAGAGGGTGCTGAAAAAAAAAAAAATTCCTGCAACCACCAAAGAGCTTCTCCCCAAACACACAGATGCCAGTTTCAATTAGTTTCACAAAGCGTTTCTTCCACGGCTAGTGGGGGAGATGGGGAACTCATTACAGAATTCCTTTCCTCGCACTTTGAAATATAGATCGGGAGCTTGGCGGCGTCATTCCAGCAGGAGAGTGGACGAAAGAAAAAAAGAGGAAAGAGGAGCAACATGAGGAAGGGAAGATAAAGCTCAGAATGACAGAAACAAGGAAAGCTGTTCAAAAAATGATTTTAATATTGCTTTTTAATGGCAGATTCTTTTGTGACAATTTACCCCATATACAGTATACAACACAGTGTCAGAGAACTCAATCTTTTTTTCCTGGGCAATAATGGTGGAAATTTTCAATAGCTGTTTTTGTAGCCAAGACCTTAAGGTGGCTATACAGCCATATAAAATAAAATTCTAAACTAGTATCTATTTAAAAAAAAAAAAAGACATTTTCACTGGAGTAAAAAGTGTAACAACTGGTCTCCCTTGTGTATTTTTTACAAAAATTTGAATTTTTTATTTTATTTATTTATTTATTTTTAATGCACATAAGCAACATAAGTATATACAACATTGCAAAATATGTAAATTAATAGTTAAATCTCATGCATAGCTGAGAGAAACAAGATGGATTGATGTCAAAGTGGTGCAGAAGAAAAACTGACTGTATAAACAATAGATTATTTATTAATATTGTTCTACCTATTTTAAAAAAAACATACTAAATAAATAAATAAACAAATAAAACAAACAAACAAATTAATTGTATATTTAACATAGGTTTTTAATTACTAATAAATAAATAGTTTCTTTAAATTTCAGCCTGTACATTTCCATTTTTATTTCAAATACAGAACTGTTGTAGGGATGATTTTTTTTTTGGCAGTGCAGTTCTGGCCTAAATCTCTTGACAGCTTCCAAACTGAATTGCAAAGAGAGTCATGTGACTAGTCACACTTCTATACTTCCTCTCCCTCGGGACCATCCGGCGCAAACACACCTGTTAGAAGCCACACACACCTGTTAGACACATCTACACACACTTACACACGTGCAACACAAAAACCTCCTAAGGCACCACCGGCACGTCTACAGCAAACCGAGGATGTGTCTTGACAATTACCGCTGCACTGCATTATATCTGACCACTAAGCACTCATTGACCATGTGTGTTTATTATAGTGGACAGAGCAGGTCATTTAGCAACTTGAGAACGGTTAATATCAGACCAGACTCGGTTAGCAGCCCTAACGGAGTGTGACCGCGTGCACGTGTCTAATTACATGTGCGCACATCCGTCTATTTCTGCCATTCGTGTCTAATAATCAAGCAGTTCAATTAGCAGCACTGACTATGGAATCCCATCGCTGTGGTAACGGTGTGGGAAGAGGGGCGGCACGGGCGCTCATGGGGGACAGGGCTCCTATGAGGCTTCCAGTGACACTCTAAATCCATCCCACAATGCCATTTTAACATGATGGCGACTGTTGCTAGGCCACTGATGGAGGTGGCATGTAAAAATGCGTGTTTGTGTGCACGTGGGGGTGGTGGGGATTCGATTCTCATTCTGATTTGTTCTATGCAAATGACATCAATCACAGGAAATGCCTAGGCCTCTGCATAAAGTTAATTGCAGTCTCAATAACAAAGGCCTGCCTTTGAGCAGGAGGCAAATTAAACATTAGTTTAGATTTTTTTTTCTTTCCTTGGAACTGGTGGGATGTTCTAATTAGAGAGAATGAACACATCAGCACTTTGCTGCATCGCACATTTTAGTTTAACAGCCAGAGCCTGGAAAACAACAATCTGGACGTTCCCGGGGCGGTGTGGTTATTGTGTGTGAGTGGGTGTGTGTGCAGTGTGTGCGAGTGTGAAAATGGCATGAGAATCAAGTGGCTTATTAGCATGTCGACCTCCGACCCAAAAGATGACCGTGACACCTTCATTAACATAACAGTTACACCTACAAGGCCCATATTCCCTAAGCTAAGCAACGCGGGAAATACATTTCCTGCCTAAATGACAGCTTTTGAGCTTTACAAAAGTTTCACACTTAAAGAAAAGAATAGTTCTACTGATAAATATAATACTGAAAAATAAACATAACATTTTTAGTGCAACATGATTGATCTCACTGCAACTTAAATTAACTTATACACACTATATATATGTATATATATATATATATATATAATATATATATATATATATACACTAAACACTACATACATACATACATATAAATCTAGATTTAAATGCAAAGAGACAATTGACTTGACGTTTTATTCGTATTCAAAATGAGGCAGGCATTTCCCAGGAAAATGGATCTATTTATGGCAAATACAGTAAAGAGAATTACCAAATATGACGAAAATATGCAGGCAGACACTATGTCAAAACGGCAATCAAGAAATTAACCGATACCCTCGAAAAAACACATGCATCATTTTCATTGTCAACAGGCAGAATAAGCCAATTTAAATGCAAAAAGTGCCCAATATAAGTGATTGGAAAAGGTTACGTAATTAGCAGGTATTTCATACTTGTTCATGCACACACCATGACAGTCAAAACTCTGTCATTCTTTGATGCATACTGTACGATAATCCGACCATAAAAAATTAACAACAACATTAATGCGCTTACCTTCATGTCGCACTTTAACTTCAGACAGAACTAGAGGAAGTCTTTTGTGAAGTACATATTGTACAACATAATACAAAACTTTGCACAGTCAAAACGAATAAAGTCCAGCAGCTTTCAAGGATATACCAGTCTGGACCATTTAAAAGATGCCCTGATGCAGGACAGGATCGTATAGTCCCGGATATTCAATTTCGATTTTAAATTAATTTATTCAACTGTGCTCTGACTTCAGAGTTGCAATGATATTAGAGCATGTCATCTCCCTCCACAGGTGTAATTTGAGTCACTCTCCCACTCTTTACCATGTAACTTATATTTAGGCCACTCTGGCATTGTGATCTCTTGAATATATAGCTATACATTCAAAATCTGATTCCTTATCATGCTAAAAACCCGTCACTCGTGAATAATCACGTCTGTCTGCTGATCCCTAGTGACTGGCTAAAAGTGCGGTGGGCGACATCAACATCAGTATCAGCCGACTCTGCAGAAGGCCTGTGTGTTTAGTAACATCATGGTGACACACAAACATATAAACACACTATTTCAACAATATATGGTTTATGTGTGTTTTTCCTAGTCATCTCCAGGTAATAAATAAAGTATATGAATAATGCAGTGCTAATTGACATATTTATTACAATAACCTTTAGAAACTATAGATTATATTTTCTGCTTTATTATGTGATAAAAATGGCAAAAAAAAGTGTTTGTGGTATATAAATCAATTTTAAAATTGTCATTAGCAGAACACAGGAAAAATATTATAGAACACAAATTATTGGTTATTGTCCAGCAGCAATTAAAAGTAAGAAATAAGAAAAAAAAATTATAATAGAACCTGTTAATTAGCCAAAAAAAAAAAATGGACATTTCTGTTCCCCTACCTCTGAAATTTAAATTTAAAGCAAATATCAGTGTCTGTGACCAATATTTATCAAGCTTACAAAAAGACAATATTTACCAAGATTACAAAATCTGTCACTGGGGTTTTACCCTTTCAAAAGGTACTAATATGTAGACTTTATGCATTATTAGTAGGGTTGGGTATCGTTAGAAATTTTACGGTTCCGATTCCGGTTCCAGTTTTGCCTAACGATTCCGGTTCCATTTGTGCTGCCGGTACATGTACAGTCAGACAAAACAACGTGCACATTTATCAAAGACGCGAGTGCGCGTACAGTTGTGAAAAACGATGTGTTCGGCAGTTAAAGACGCGGCGCGTCTGTGGAGTGCGCCTCATGGGAAACAATGTGCTCAGTAATTAAAGAGGCAGGGCGGTGTTTCTGTTACCGTATTGGCCCGAATATAAGACGACCCCCCCTTTTTCCAGATGTACCTTTTGGAAAAAGGCTTTTTAAAAACCAAATATTGTTTTTTCTCAGTAAAACACATTTTGTCTTCAATTATTTTCATATTGCATATTTTTCCTATTTTAATTTTTGTTTTGAAAGTATGGTAAAAACTGGTAAAATGTACCAACAATCACATTTAAAAAATATACACTTTTTGATATACCATAAAAAAAAAAAAACAGGTAGCCCATCTGAATTAGGACATTTAGGCTATCCATCTAATAGTAGCCTGCCAAAATCTTATTAACAGTAGAAGTTCAATCTTACTGTAGTCTTCAAATCTGGGTACTGTCTTACGTTTTAAAATCACAAAGGGAGTTTGGTGCCATCAGGCTAACGTGACAGTCACGACTCATGCAGCTGTAAGCTTTTCTGCTTCTTTTGTTTTTACTCGCATTTTACTCTTTACAACACGCATTACATTACGTATTTCATGGCACACTCGTTTTATGCGTATGTGGCGCCACCTAGTTTTGTGGGTGTATTATTGACATGTCAAAGTCTAGATCCTGAACATAAGACGACCGCGTTTTTTCAGATGTATTTCCAAGAAAAAAACATCGTCTTATATTCGGGACAATACGGTATTTGGTTTGTGACATCCTTTACGGGAAGCGCCGGCACAAGGCTGCTCACAGCGCTTGGTCACATGTCGCACCAGAACCGTTTTCGGAACCGAAACGTAGAAATTGCTCACGGTTCCGGTTCTTTTCAAAAAACAGAACCGGTTCTGAATAAGAACCGGTTATCGGTTCCCAACCCTAATTATTAGTGTATGTACTTTTAAGGTACTAATATGCATCTATACCTTTTTAAAGGGGTCATATGATGCGATTTCAATTTTTCCTTTCTCTTCGAAGTGTTACAAGCTCTTGGTGCATAAAGAAGATCTGTAAAGTTGCAAAGACTAAAGTCTCAAATCCAAAGAGATATTCTTTATAAAAGTTAAGAGT
>NW_015628726.1:1144406-1146030 GCF_001515625.1 Sinocyclocheilus rhinocerous | reverse complement strand
GTTTTGTAAAAATCGACGCGTTTCAAAAAGGCGGCGCATAGAGGAGAAACAATAATGTACAGTATGTGGAAAATAATGTGTTTTTTTAACTTTAAACCGCATAAACACATTTCATTACACCAAATACACAAAATAATGTTCTTTTTAGCAGCATCATATGACCCCTTTAAGTATAAAGTCCAAGACCAATGTGGTTTGACCAGCAGAGCATAAACCTAAAAATCGTTAATGCACTTTTTAAGAAAACTGATAAAGGCGCCGTGTGAAAATGCAGTTTGATGGGCCATGTCTCACTGGCAATCCACTTATTAAATTCTTTCTTCAGGGAGTTGACATGAATGTGAGTATGTCATCACATTGTTCTTCATGGGTAGTGAACAGTTTATACCCATCAACTGAGGGTGACATCAGCCATGCTTGTCAACTTGAATCCCTAAAAGCATAGGTTGAGTGACAATGTGCATGTCTACAGTTTAGTGCCCGCACCCTTCTAATCTACTCATTCATCAGCGTTAGGAGTGTCCAATGACAGACAAATATTCTTGAGGATATAAAGTCTGCTTGACTGCTGTGGCTTATGAATTTCAACAAAGTGTCAAGGATTAAAAACAATGCAACGATACAAGGAACTGATTAACACAGAGTCTGAAACATTGTACAACAACGAGGCTACCTATTTTTATTAGTTTCAGTTTTTCAGTACTTTAACAGGCCATTTATGTTTGTTAACTTTCTACTGTTCAATATAATGCATTAAAAAATAAACAAATGAATAAGTAAATAAATTATGCTGTAAATTATGCTTTTGTTTCACTAGCTAAACTGACAGCGTTTTGCACTTTATACTGACAACTAGTGGTGTGGATGCAGCATTACGCAAGTTTTCGGATACAAATGCCATTGTAGAACGCCACATTCATAGGCATGATTGCCGGTCATTTTTCTGTGTACATTATTTAGAACATTTTGGAAAAGTACTATTCAATTCAATTCAGTGGAAAAAGTTACTGACTGGAGAAGTAAACTCAAAGGAACAGCTTTTGCACACAGTCTTCTCTACCCAGCAGACCGAACAAACTTCAAGCACTGATGGTCGACGTATCATTTCTCAAGTCTCCACACAGAACTGAGTGTTCCCTCCTGTCGGTGCTGAGGGACATTACTAGTGCTTCACAGCCTGCAATTTGTTTGGAGGAGGTCTCAATTGAGCGGTAATGTGTATAAACACATCATTATTGTCCACTGACTAATCACTCTGCGGTCAGACATGCCAGTATATCAAGATATCTTATAATATACATTACCATTCGAAAGTTCAAAAGTCTTAGATGCTTATACCAAGGCTGCAATTATTTGGTAAAAATACAGTAAAACAGTAATATTGTGAAACATTTTAGTTTTCGACAGTATTTGAACATTTTTTTAAATATAATTTATTCCTGTGATGGCAAAGCTATATTTTCAAGCCATTACTCCAGTCTTCAGTGTCACATGATCCTTCAGAAATCATTCTAATACGATTTGCTGCTCAAGAACATTTCTTATTATTACCACCAACAGTTGTGCTACTTAATATTTTTGTGGAAATGGTAAAACATTTTTTTTTCAGAATTTTATATATATA
>NW_015628726.1:1119109-1144072 GCF_001515625.1 Sinocyclocheilus rhinocerous | reverse complement strand
TGTGTGTGTGTGTGTGTGTGAGAGTGTGTGTGTGTGTTTCATCTTTTCAATATTATCTTCACAAGAAAGAAAATCATGAAAATCATAAATGATGACAGCATTTTCTTTTTGGGTAAACTATTCCTTTAAAGTGTTTAGGTCATAAGTTGAAATAAATAAATAAATAAATAAATAATTTGACTAAGAAACAGTGACATAAGCAGTTAAAACAAATTACAGAGTGCCTCATGACGTCTGCATGTGAACGGATGTGTTAGTGTCTCTGTAAAGTCACAAGAATTACATCACCATATCATTGTTACATAAAGTTCTGTGGTTTAAACTAAAATAAAATCACATAAAATTATAACAATACAAGAGCCTAGCTGTTACACATTGAGTGCTGGTTCTCAATGCAGATTTGAATCCGACACTTCCTTCACACCATCCTGACTCTTCACTCCTTCTATAAATAAAATATGCAATAAAGCCAAAAAAATCATAGTGAAAGAAAAACATGGACATCAGCTTGTCCATTTACAGGTGCACAGAATTCAACTGCATCATATTGCAAGAACACCAGAGATGCCTTCACTGATACATCACGTCCAGATAAAAAAAAAAGTGCATCATATATTCCAGAAATGTTCCATTTGGTCAAACAGTTACATTAGAAAGAGGAATGGCTCTGTCTTGCACATATAATTCACACAATAGACCAATAGCAGTGCTTTAAAAACAATAAATTCCTTCCCCTTCTCAGTGTGTCCCTGAGGATATGAGATTCATATATAATAAAAAAAAAAGGTTTCACAAGGCAAATGAGGGTGTTTAGAGAAGGGGCTAGTTTCCTGTGAACGGTGGTGTCAGTGGAAGCGGCGTTTAGTGAAATCTACCCTGTTATTACAGAGCGGGCTGTGCTTCACCAGCTCACGCGAAAATAAACAGCACTTCTCCTTCACCTGACATCAACCCTCTGAGGGTCTCGTCAGATCATATTTTCACATGTAGCTAATTCTGAGAGCTTATAAGTGGGTTTGGATAACAGTTTTTATAAAATATTCTATTGACATGCATCTGACTAATTTTTGCATTTCAATAGTCTTTCGAGGTTTGTCTATTTGGCGAGGACTAGATTCATCCTTTAATGTCATCGAGTTGAACGCCGCCAGCCCCATTCGGGCTGCTATTATTTGCTTTGGTCACAGCAGCTCGTCCCATATTGCCCTTTCGCATTCAATTTCCATTCACCTATATGAGTTTTTTGTCCTGTTTCGCTATTCATCCAAGAAGAGTGCTTTAGGTGCTTCCCACAATGCACTATTCATCATACACCTGGCTAACACAATTAGCAGCCGTACCCACTATGAATCACACAATAAAAAAATACAGGAGCTGAAAACAAGAGGAAAACTCCAAGGGATAGCTGTATTGGAGCATCACAATTTAAGCCCCGGGACGGAAACGTACCCTCTCTGGAATGCAGCGTATTTTGTCATCGCTTCTATAGAAAGACAAACATGCAAACAGACGGGAAGCCATTTGCCCTTTCCGTCGCTGGTGGGAAGTGTGCAGAATTTATGATCGATGCCTGTCGTAGCGTGAATGCTGGAATCATTTCAGTCTGAGAGCGCACGGGAAGTAACACATACTCACAGGCAGGCAAATGCGGTTCAGATGGGCTGAGGGGTTAAAGTCTTAAATGGCAGTCCGGCTCTTTGATCATAACACGGTAAGAAGCAAAACTGCTTCCTAAATTCCCTACAACATGAGCTCTGTTAAAGAGCTGCCGTTCTTAAAAGAGGGAAAAAAACGCAACTTTTAAGTACTTCGAAAAGTTGAAATATCAACCACCCCCGCATGGCCGCTTCACTGAGTGTGGCTAATTTAAGTGGAGTCTCTAAAGTAGACTAGTAGGGTAAAAAAGCAAGGATAGGTCCTGCACTGCAGTTCATAAGGGAGAAATAGGGCCTGCTTGCTATAATAAGCTAAAAGCAAGACCTACTACTCCTCACAAGGGATATATATATATATATATATATATAAAGTATTTAGTTAACTAAAATTGAAACTAAAATCTTTACTTGAAATATACATTATATTATTTAAAATTATATATTATATATTATAACTGAAATACTTTTTTTTAAGTATTAAAACTTTTTATTTCAGCTAGTAAAATAACAAAATTAATACAAATTATATAGTCATACATAAAAAACACTAATAATGTTAAAACTAACTCAAATTAAAAAGAAAATGTAATTATAATGTAACAATATAAAAATGGATAAAATGATAGAAACTGATAAAACCAAACATTAATAAAAACTATAAAAGTATCTCAATTAAGCTAAAATAACACTACAGTACAGACATTTATAATGTTACAAATACTTTTTTAAATACATTTTTGTTTTTTATTTACACTTTATTCATTAAAAAATCCTGTATCATGGTTTTCAAACTGTATCATGGTTTCAAAAATGTCCAAAATATTAACCAGCACAACTATGTTTTAAACATTGATAATAATAAGAAATGCTTCTTGAGCATCAAATAAGCATATTAGCATGATTTTTGAACAATCATGTGACACTGAAGGCTGTTTTGCCATCACATGAATAATTTTTTTTTTATATTAAAATAGAAAATAGTTATTTTAAATAATATTTAAAACTGTTTTTACTGTATGTTGACTTAAAAAATATATATAATTTAAAAAATAAATAAATAAATCAACCCCAAACTTTTGAACGATAGTGTATATTTCTAGAAAGATAGATAGATATTTATATACAATATAAGCTGATGCAAGGCATTAAGCTGAGTACCTCTCACTGGGCCAACCCCACATAATCTACTGCTGGCCTGATGACAATAAGCTCTCTCTCCTCCGAATCACACCCCCTCACTGGCTACTCCTCTCCAGGCCATCCTTTTGTGTCTGCGTTGCCATGGAGACCCCCTGAATGATGCACGGCCGTTAGGATGTCGAGGGTTTTTTTTGTCCGGCTCTAACTGCCACAACCCCTGCCAGTGGAGAGGGGGGCGGGGCAAGAGCATCCTGCGCTTTCTTTTCAAGCTTTACACTATGAGGTCACAGTATTAAGGGATTGGAGAATATGTGTGAGTGTGTGTGTGTGTGTGTGTGTGTGTGTGTGTGTTTCTGCTTATGTTTGCTTTGGCAGGTAGAGATATCCAGCGCACCTCATTATTGATCAGACGCAGTGCAGACATAAAAAATATATTGTAGACCTACTGAAACATGAATTACAATATGGCCATTATGACCGGCAACAGCAAGCTAATTGAGAGATATATCCACCTAAGGGCCATTGTCATTACAACAGGGCCATTAAATAGAAAGGTTCTGGAGGCAATTATTAACAAATATCAACAAAACTGTCAACTGCGTACGACTGCAGAAAGGCAATTTATCATCCCCGATTAAGTCTGAACAGGAGAGAGCCAAAGAATAGAGACCGTCTTAAGCTGAACAAATTAAGAGAAAAGGAATAACTTTTACATATATAATAAATATTTGTACATATAAAATTGTTTAAACAACAACCCAGATAACCACATATCTAATGTATCATTCACATTCAAACAAGCAGTATCGGGCAATTTAAAACGTAGCAAATTTTCGCAAATCCCGAATCCCAATTATGAGCAAAAGTAATAGTGAAGCAAACAAAAAAATGGAAAATAAAAGCTCAAGTTTCGAACAGATTAGCTGTACCATGAGTTCAGCCCTACTATGAACCCTGTATTCCTCACTCAACGTCTGCAGCACCTACACAACGGCAACAGCATTGGCTCCTGTCAGCATGGAAACAAAAGAATCTTCATCAATATGCCCTCCGTGTCTTGATGGCAGAAAATAAGAGCGAGTGAAAGAGAGAGAGACTTAGTGATGCATACATTCATTTCATTTAGAATTTCATTTGCCCCACGTCTTTTACACATTAATGAATCCAAAGTACTTAAGCAGGCAGCCCGGGGAGGCCGGCGCTGATTTGCAAGGAAAAGAGCAGTGCATGCTGGGAAGGAAGGGTTAGTTAGGCCACCCTTTCAGCGGCAATGGCAGAATCCACTATAAAAGAACACCGAAAGGCCAGAGCAGAGACCACAGAAGAATTCAACACTGCTCCTATTAACAATGCATCACTGAGTCAAAATATAGCCTTTTTTAAAAATAGAAACAGGTAGCGAGTGTTAGCAAATGTATATGAGGTCTTACTGGATTTAGGAAGTAGCCACATGCATGAAGTTAAATGAAGTGACATGTATAATTCAGGATGGCTTATGTAAGCAAACAAACTATGTATGTGATAGCTTATGTAAGCATTGTTTTATCTATACTTACATCTATATGAATGATCTACAAAAGGGCCAAAAAACATACTTAAGCAATCGAAGGGGATTATCTGTGCAATTATGAACCTATACTCCATATACAGTATATTGTCTTTGGGAACAGTCATTTCAGATGAACTGTCACTATTAGTCTATTTAATTGAGTCATTTTTTTTTTGCTCAGTATTTTTCAGCAAAGCTACGTGATTACACCAGTAGGTGGTGACAAGTGACCAGCTGGTGTAACTTCATTTAGTCATTATGAGTGAGTCACTGAATCATTCATTCTATCACCCAATTTGTTCAAAACACTGATTCATTCAGAAACTATACAAGTCTTTATGAGTGAGTCATTGAATCATTCGATCAATCATAGCCTTCAAAACACTGATTTATTTAGGAACTATTTAAGTCTCGAGTGAGTCAATGAATCACCCAAACATTTTGTAGCTCAGAGATGCAAAACAGCTCTGCTGTTGCTTTGCTTGGAACTATTTTTGTTTGTCAAAAATAGACTATAACTAGCAATACTGCATTTAAAATATAAATTCATTTCTTTATCGAATTGTTGCATAAAAACAATATCACACCCTTAACACTCCATCAAAAAGACTTCATAATAAAGTTAGCAGTTTTAATTAGTCTGATTCAGTTGAAACAAATCTTCACTTAAGTACTGTTCTTACAGAGGCGTGAAAATAAAAAAAATAAAAAACACGCAAAAACACTGCAAAACGGTCAAAAATGTTTGTCTAGTGCATATTTAAATAAACAAAACAATGGAAAAGCCACACAGTGGAATAAAAACACATTCTGTGTGAAGGGCCCTATTATTCACTGAACCATAAGTTATTACTCTCGTTATTACTCTCGTCTTGTCGAAGACTAAATTAACCAAAAATCAAGGCTTAGTATGAGATTTAAATCAATGTACAGTAGTTTCTGACTGGCTGTTCATGACGATATGTATCTAAAAATATACACTATGGCCAAGAAAAAAAATATATATATACACACACACACACACACACATATATATATATATATATATATATATATATATATTTCATCTTTCATCTCCCGCAATCTTCAATATTTGGTCACATCCTTGAAATGACAGATCTGAGGTTCAATCATATCTTTACAGATCAATAAAAACAATAAATATTTCATAAATTTGGCCATTACGCATTTTGACCAGGGCATTGCAACATAATGACTCAACAAGTGCCATCTGTCTGCTGATAGACATACTAAACAGGAACTAATTAAAGAGTATTTGTGCGTGTGTGAAGTCCTTCCAATCCCCGTGCCACCCTTCTCTAAGCCTAATGAGGGTAATATTGTGTTGAGGGAAGCTTGGATGATGATATAACAGAGGGACGCAATGTTCCTCTGTCATTGATAAGCAGTTTTGGCATGTCAGTGTTTCCAGCGCATGCACAGGACAGTCAGCTGAGCTTAAACAAGACAATATCACCCAGCTCGTTTCTGAATCAAAATAAACACATAAAACTTCCTGCCAACATCTGCAGGTGCTTTGCTTTCCCACAAAAACACACAAATGACCAACACGCAAAACATTATTTAAGTCTTGACTCTTCTCTAAACACACCTGAACCCAATTCTCAGAGCTCTCTGTTGCTCTAAAAGGCAATGTTCTCTGCAGTAACACAATGTTAGTAGTAATACAATGTTCTATGTAGAAAAACAAAGTTGACACCATTTGGCCAAGAATGAACCTTTTATACAAAGAAGTGTGGAAACTTAACTTGCTCCCTTAAAGGTAAACCTGTACCCTGTTTAACAAGCAGAAATGTATGTCTGGTCTCCATAAACAGTCCATTCAAAGATAAGAAACCATTCCAGATCAACATCACTGCACATGGTACATTTAGAATTCTAACCCCCTTTAATAATTAACAAGGATTCAATACATGAGTAATTATTTTTCCAAACAAATTACACCTCAGGCTTAAACTGCTGGAACTTGATACACTGATATAGCAAAGCATAAAGATGTTTAATCATCTTTCATTATTTATTAACCTCAGCTCAAGAAAGATTTGACAGCTCTGAGTTTTATGGTGTGGAATATCATGCTTGATATTTTTAAAGGAAAACTCAGTGTACATTTTTTTTTACAGTATTAAAATTAAATTGAATATAAATTAAATTAGACACAATTAAGACAAAAATAACACTTAAAGGATAATGTGCAAAAACACGTCTATATATAATGTTTAGATAATTATTTTTAAAAACTTAAAACTTTTTTTCTTCTTCTACAAAACAATGTGGTGTATTGTAGATGTCTTTCAGTGTGGTTTCAAGTCATATTTTGGTCAAAAGTATGTTGTTTGAGTTCATATAAATTTTCAAAAAATAATCCTTATGTTTTCATCTCATCTTCATTATCATCAATGAAACTGAATGGCTCTTTGTCACCAAACATTTCTCAATAATTTAACTGACCAGACTGACAATGTACCCCATGCACTGCAACCTATGAAAACTAATGCGAAGAATATATTGATAGAATGTTGTTTGAGAACACACAACTGAACAACAGCTCTGTCAGTGATGAATGGTGAGAAATGTAGAATGTAGAACAGGATAGACCAGTGAATAACAGCATTGATTATAGCAAACCACGCAGAACACAATGTGAAAGAACTGAATGGAACAGTATAAAACAGCACAGACTACAGAGAGAGAGAAAAAGAGCGAGCAGGACACTGCAGCGGGCTTAAAAAAGGCCTCAGCTGGCAGGACAAGCTGTGTCTGGCCTAGCGTAAATTAGCCAAACTATTTTCCCTCGTACGCGTATTAGCAAATTCTTCCAATTGTGAAAACAAATTCATCTGGTTCGTTCAGTGCAGTTCATGGGAAATTGCATGGCTGCCTGAAAGCCAGACATTTGCTGTGACCGGGCTGGAAAAGAGCGGAGAGAAGGAGTGGGGCCACTTATGTTCACAAAACTCATAATGCCCATAAACCAGCCCTGCCTGGCCCTGGCCCTGGCCCAAACCTCACCACAGCAAGGCTGGACACTGACCCTCCAAACTTTACTTGTTTCTGTGGCAACCCGAGCACAGGAAACATGCAATTTTAGCTGATAATATAAGGCAATATACCATCATTAAATCATTAACATAGTAGAGTACTGGAATGCTTAACCAAGTGCACTGATCCACTCAACTACACAGCAATTCACATAAAACCAGGAAGGGACGTGGGGTTCAGGATCTTTAAATACTACATTTGTGTGAGAGACCAGAAAATGGAAAGGTGTATAAGCCTGTGAGTGCAAAATCCACACTTGCAAAGGAATTATGGTTTATTTAGGCTGGGAAGAATACAGGCTAGATGTCACCAAACTGTGCTATACTCAACACGGAGTAATAATAGAGTGGAAGGCTACAGTGTGTTAGATGGCGCTGAAAGTCTCTTAAGTGACAGCAGGTGGAAATGCCTTGGCAAAAAAGGCATAAAAATGGGCAGGGAAGATCACAGCTTGCAAATTTGATGAAACACAAAACGTAGGGTACATCGGGGCTAAAGGAGGATTTGATCTTAGTTTCAGCACTTTTCTAAACATCCATGTTTCACTGTGTGGCTGACTGTATTGTTAATGATTTTCAGTTTTGTTCAAGGTAATTAAATCAAGTTTTTCAATAATTGGAGAATATGTAAAAGTATATTTGGGGTAAAAAACGCCTTTCTGTTGGGGCTTAAGGCAGAATAAATTGTGTGGCAATAAAGTGCTGGCTGACTTTTTCATTTGTTGACATGACATGGAGAGATTCAAATGGTTATATTATGTAAAATATAATTTATTAAGCTGGGTGTCTATCATAGAGATAATCACCATTTTTATAACCAAACCATCATATTTAAAAATATTATATTAATCAGATCATATACATATATAATATACACTCACTGGGCAATTTGTGTTACCAAGCAATTGAACAGGTGTACCTAATAAAGTGGCCGGTGAGTGTAGTGTCTGTGTGTGTGTGTATCTCTATCTATCTATCTATCTATCTATACACACTATACATACATACTACATATATATACTGTATATAACAATGTTTCTCAGGTCTATTAAATATAACTCATCATATAATAATTGCTGTTAATAGTGTTCATCGTCTGTTTGTTGATTGATTTTTCTGTACATTTCTGTCATATGTACATTAACTGACAGTCACCACTGATAAGCTACCACTAAATATTGTAGAAACTTAATTTGCTGTAAAGTTGCTTTGCAATGATTTGTATCGTGAAAAGCGCTGTACAAATAAACTTGAATTGAAAACTTGTATTGAACATATATATTTTTTTCAGTATTTCTTCTTCAATGGGTTGCTATTTCTTTGTAATTAATTTGAAATTTACGGCAATTTCTGAGTGAAAATTGTTTCTACACCAACATTTTCAGTGTATATACTGTATTATACTTAATGTTACTCCTGTAAAGCCATATTAAAATATTATTGGATCTCCATCAACCAGTGTAAGGAGCTTTCACATTTTTTTATCAATTAAAAATGTCTATACTTTTAAATTGAACATATTTCAATGACTGTGTATTTATTGAATGAAGTGAATTAAATGATTTTATCAAAATAAACAGAATATAGTAAAATGTTTTTAAAAGTGCTTGTTTTGAACAAGTATTAAGATATTACACAAATCATATTATTTTAGCTATAGTATTTGCATCAATACTGGAGGCCTTTTACTTTTCAACCAGAGTGTGGGGTAAAAGGCCTCCCTCGCCACATTATACATTTATATGATTTTTAAACAAAACAAACTACTTTTTGATTTCTTTTCCCACAAAATGTGTTGCTTCATCAATGTTTAATAAAAACATCATACACTATGAGAGTAGTGAAAAGCAAACTTTACTTTAGTCTATAGCCTTTGTACCCTACTAGCCACAATGCTAAATTAGCATCAGAAAACAACAAAATGTTAAAACTTTACCAGTTACACTGGTAAAAACAACCACAAAATAGCTCTTAAAATGGACTAAAGGTGTCAATATCTGTCAAAACTGATATGGAAGGGTTTTTGTAGATGGCTAAAATGACTGAGCATTTGGCTAGGTGTTAAGATGCTCAAGTAGCAGGAGTTAATTAGCTACTTGTCTCTTGCTCCGCTGAGAAGAAAGTAAGACGCTATGAAGCGGGTAGCCTACAGGCAAATGAAACGAGTGCTTGGTTATTATGTTTCTGTCACTCAAATTCACAAAAGGTTGAACATCTCATAAAAGTAATTCTTAAGAGGTCCAAAGAAAAAAAAGCATTCTTTCATCAATGTCCATCGGTTGAAAAAAAAGAGAGAAAAACTCTGGAAAACGTAATCTTAATAACAAAGAAAATGTCACGGTTGACATTTGTCTAAGAAGTGTTGTACCTTCTCAGTGTTATTATATTAGCTTCTATCTGAGCAGTACAAACAAACCCTTATTCTCTTGTGTAAAGCATATCAAAGACCCCAGTGATGTCTGTTGCCTGTTTTTGTTGCATTATGGGTAAACAGCTCTAGTTTGGCTGCTACAGGCCAGCCTAACTCATATTCAAGGCTCTGTGTAAGCGAATCCCACTGCTCAGTGGCGTCGGAATAAAAAGATGCCTTACATACGCTTGAGAGAACAGTAACTAGTGGCAACCTCATTCATTAAAGTGCTTCTTAATGCCTGCCACGGAGCCACCGCAAATGTCCTGGAACGGTAGTTCATTTATAAACACAAGATAGGCAGGTTCTGACTGCTCACACTGCAGGTGTATTGTTTCGTGGCAGAAAGGAATCATGTTCCCCGTGATGTTCTTCAGATGAACAGATTGATAATACAGGTTTGTCTTCTTTTTTGTTGGTGCTGTGAGGGGTCCCTGCTAAAGTCACCGCCATGATGCTAGCGTGTTTTTAGCGGTTGCTAGGTGGTTACTAAGTTACTAGATTAATATTTTAATTCAGCAAGGATGCATTAAATGAATCAAAAGAGCCAGTAAAGACATTTATATTGGTAAAGAAAATAAATGCTGTTCTTTTGAACTTTTATTTTATTAAAGAACTCTGAAAAAAACGTATCACAATTTCCCCCAAAAAATCTATGTATCTATGTATTTATTTCAAATAAAAGCAGCCCTGTGGTGAGCATAAGAGACTTCTTTCAAAAACATAAAAAATTTATAAATTACAAAATTGAACAGCTGTGTACAAGAATGCTAGATTACTAATGTAAAATATTAATTATACATACTGTATTATGTATTAGTATATATTATACATACTGTCGCTAGTGTTGTAATGCCTACCATTTGAAATAAACCTAAGAATTAATTAACAAGACCTAGTACTTAAGAGAAATGTGATGCTATCCTTACTTTAAGATGTTATTTCTTAATTTTACATTTTTAATTCCTAAACACACACACACACAAGAACAGTCTCTTTGGGAATAGAAAATATTCTTAACATTTTAATATGTTATAAAATAAAATCAAGTAAAGGACACCAAATGCTATGTCTCAAGGGTAAATCATTCGCATTATGGCTAGAGAAGAGGTCACATTGCATTTTGCACAATGCAGCACTTTAAGAACAGAGAGTAAAAGGTATACTAGCTGATTCCTGCATTATAGCACATTCAAGCTGTGCTGTTATGATCGATGTGCCCAAATAAATAGATTCTTGGATGAGATCCCTCAGGTTACGAGCTCGGGCCATTAGCGTGTTGGACGTTCTAAAGAACGCCAGGTCATGAGCTCCGGATCCTTTGCATCTTTGGGCTAAATTTCTGCCTATCAAAGAAAAATGTGCAAAGCATGCTCTCTTCCCCTCAAACCCTCCTATATTAAGGCTCTGACGTCTGGAGAGTATTGACTGACACTCTGAGTGGCCATGCTGTCTCTTCCTTGGTGACCTCTACCCGCTATTATTCATACTGCCGAACCCAGCAGGGTCTTCAAAGTGCTGAGAACTGACAACAGCTAGGGGTTGGGCGGGATGTTGTGGATGGAGGTAAAGAACGAGAATGAGAGAGAGAGACGGGCTGCACATATGACAGCATATGCCACGCATCTGCTCTCCTCGTTACAACCGCAGCCATGTAACTCTCAGCTGACGGCGGCGATTTTACATAAACCTTATACTTAAATGGGAACATTCCATTCATAATATACATTCTTATTTAATTTAAGATAAAATGGGTACAAGGCCCAACTGGGACAGGACGGTAATCTGCTTTATCTGGTCCTCGGTAAACTAGCCAGGTTTACCTGTTACATCATTAGCTAGCCCGCACCGCGACTAGGGTGAGGGAAGTTAAGCTGACGTAACCTGAATAAACAGAGTATTAGGAACGGCCTCAGACCAATGGAATGATGTTTGTGAGCAAATTTATACTTAAACTTACTTAAGATGCTATTTTGGCAAAGTTAATGAGTGTGAAAAGTACAAAGAAACACCAACACAAAACACCATACAAACAAATGCCGTTTTTTTTTTGTTTCAACATCAATTTGAAACCAGAATGGACCCTATTTACTGTCTAAAAGAGAAAAAGAGAAAAACAGCTACAGTATTTTCATTGTTAGCAAACTCGCATTCCATTAAGTGACGCCATCTTTTCACAATCCAATAATTCATATGAGTCATAGGCAAAACAAAACAGTGTTAAAAAAAGCAGCACAAAGCCTCATGGGTTCTTTTGAACAATTCGTTTCAAGGAACAGGTTCCTTCAGGGCTAGTGTTGTAACTCTCTCTCTCTCTCTCTCTCTCTCTCTCTCTCTGAGACTTTAGTCTTTGCAACTTCAGGGATCTTATCTATGCACAATCAGCTTGTAACACTCCAAAGAGAAAGGAAAACTTGAAATCGCATCATATGACCCCTTTAACCAAAACTAAAACTATTAAAAGTTGTTTTTGCTAACTGCAATTTTAATATCAGATTAAAAACTAGATCCCGTTTCACTGAGATGTACATCACTTTACACTTTTAGGTAAAATACATTGCAAACAGCAATTCACATTGACTTTAGTAAGACACAGAACAGACTCAAAGATCACACTTAAGCTGCGTAAAACTGCTGTTTACTACTTTAATAAGGCTGTAAATGTCTAATCCAGTACATGCAATGCATGAGTCACATAGTTTGACTGCTTTTTCCATGGCTGGCATGTTATGCAGCTAATTGCCTTTATAATGTTTACCTTAATTAGGACTGCTTTGTTTACTTGTCAATTCATCCCCATGAAAACTCTACACAATCACATGAAAACTCGCTATATCTACGTAATACGAGCTCTTAAATCCAATACACTACAACGGATCAAATAGCAGCAGAAGCGACAGACTGTGGGTTTGTGTTGAGCAGCGACAATAAAGATATGAAGAACAGCTGATAGGGGCTGCGTTGCCAGTGCTGACATCCGTTTGTGGAAGCTTTCACGGGGCGTTTGCAGTAGGAGAATGACACCAAAGCCATCAGCAAGCTGCTGAGACTTTGGAAATTTCCTGCTGAGAGTCCTCCCTGCCTTCCACAATCACTTTTACAGCTGATGGCATCTGAAGAGGAGTGTTTTAGGAAGCAAAGTCAGGAGGAGGGGAGGGCTGACGGGGGCTTTAGTTAAAAATATGAAAACATTTTGTGCATCCTGTCCTATCGAAGGTCGCGGGTAATTGTCCCTCAGATTTAAAAGCACTGCCAAAACAAATAACTGCAGGGAACAGAATGGAAGATGCATGAGCGAGCATGTCTTTATATAACAGTTCTGCTGAAAGCCCTGCCTTTGACAAACATTTGGTAACCTAGGTGCAAGGGTTAGCCTTAATTCTCAAGTTTTTCATGAGGTTTAATGGTAGAACAAGCTGGTTTTAATCTCTTCTGATTCAGCCGTTCTCATCAGCAGTCCAGATGTAATAAATCCAGACAGATTGAGAAACGCAGGAGTGATTATTGTTTTTTCTCTCTCTAGAAAGGTTTGTGGCCTTGTTATGCATTAAAGGTGAAGTGTGTAATTTCTGCATCACCAAATGCAATGACCTTTTAAAAAGGTCCCGAACACTCACTCCATCTTCCATTGGTTGGCCAAACAGGTCACTGCCCCCAGATTATGCCATTGCTTGCCCATGCGTCACCAGTCAAAAAAAAGTGTTAAAAAAAGAAGCATTTCATTTCCACAAATAATTTATTTTGAAAAGTTAAATGAACAGCTTTAAAATAAAATCAAATAAAATGTACAAGAATTTTAAAAACCTTGCCTTGGTAACTAACTTAATATAAGATTAAGCTTAAGTACTTAAATGACTAAAAATAATATATTACAAAATGGTTTTAATATATTTAAGCTAAATAGAAATATAAACAAAAAACTAATAAAAATTACAAAATTGCTGAAGCTTAAACTAAAATTAAAATGCAAACTAAATATATAAATATAAAATGTATTTGTTTAAATATTAAGAAATATTATAATAATATATAAATAATACTAAAATAACATAGTTATTAAACATATTTTTTAGTTTTTAATGATTAGTTCTCAGATCAGTAAATCGGTTACTGGTTAAATAAGTCTAGACCAGTCCAAACCATTTTTAGAAAATGGTTTAACCGATTCAAAACAAAGATCTGACTCAAAAGGTTCTTTGTTCAGTGAGTCACTGATTCACTCCAATACAAAGATCCAGCTGTAAAGAACGATTTGTTCATGAATCAGACATTGCTAAGCCAGTATTTACACATGTAATAAAACTTAACATGGCCTATTTATAGTATATACTTATCAGTCTAAGATAGGAGAATAGGAGAGAGTATTTAAATGCACACAAATGCACACACACTTCACCATTATCCCAGCAGGGAGTATTTTTGACAGTATACGCACAGAAATGATGTGTGAAAGGAGATCAACGTTGTATTGTCGTCACACTGCAGATTCACCAGCAGCAGGCATTTAGAAAAGTGTCTGCTGATGATCCTTTCAGAAAACCACAATCTTTCTCTCCCTTTCCCATTATAAGATTTCCCCCTATGAGAGACAGAAGCCCCTCATTTTCAACAGAAGCCTGTATTAAACAGTCAGAGCGTTCCAAGAACAGTGTGATCCTCTCCCAGGGCTATAGAACTCTGTGGGAGGCCTCTACAGGTGGGGCGCTGCTGGCTACATTTCTGTGTGTGTCCTGTTACTGAAAAATGAGGTGAGAGCCAGTCGGTAACAGTAGGCTGATGTCTGATTGAGGTATCTTGTTGCTTTCAGTACAGAAATGCAACACATCGATGCAATGATAATTATAGATCACCTACAACGGATCTGCAATCATACTGCATGCATGAACTAAACGCATCACTAAAACAAGATTTGTATGTTTTACGGTGCTTTCCCATACAAAATTCACCACTATGATACTAAGGTGTTATAGGTGGTTGCCAGGGTGTTGCTATGCAGTTGCTAGTGTTTTGGGTGGTTGCTAGGGTGTTATATTGCTTTGGCATTGCTATGAGGTTGCACAATGTATAGTTGCACTAGACATCTCTAGATGTGGCTTGGTTGTTTTTTCTGCCTGTTATGTAAAAATTACTTTTTAATGAGTTTTTAATTAGTCTTTTTTAACTTGCTATTCCAGTAAAAAATATATAATTTCCCTTAAAATAAGACAAATGTACTTCATAAGCAACACTGCAGAAGATATTAAGACTGCATTTTAAATACAACTGTATTTTGTCTTATTGCACTGGCAGATTTGTACTTTAAACAGTGCAAAAAGATGTCAGTGCAAAAATGAAACACATACCCTAAATCACGTCTTAGAATATTATGTAGTGCTTCTCAAGCATATTTATCTTATTTTAAATATTTGTTATTTATTTTTTATTTAACTGACAAATAGGGCATAAATACAAGATTTTTTTGCAGTATGTAATCGTTTAAAAATCATATCATATCAATAGTATCAAATAAAATGAGTTATGCACCAAATTATAGGCTTAAGGATTTGAACAAATCCCTAACATTAAATATGCACAATAGTAATAGTGCTTATATCTTATTATATTATTTGTTTTTCTCTCTCTCTTGCTCTCTCTCGCTCCAGATGTACAAAGCTGATGGCTGATGTGACTCTATTCATTGTCAGCTTTCCCTCCTCTTCGTTCCAGCTGGGAGAAAATTAGGGGAACTTCTTTGTGGACTCCCACAAGAAAAAGGTACAGCTCCTGTACCACTCTTTGCACTTAACTCATCTCCTTTCTTAAGTCAGGGACAAAAAAACTGACACAGGCTCAATTAATGCACAGGGGCCATTGAAATATACTTGAGCTTTCCCTAAACAGATGTATTTCTTTCACCGTTGTTGAGAGTATGCAAACACGTTTATGCAGATTATTTATACATCCTGCTGCAAATCTTCTCCACCAAACTGGGACAGAACATTAATTAAATACTCATTTACAGTGACCTTGAGCCAAAAGCATGCAGTTTTCGGTCTATTTTGATCTTTCCCTAATCCCTACACAAACCGATTACATCAGCACAACTTGAATAAAAGAACCTAGCAGCCGACACACTTGTTGATAGTTTCCACTCACTTCAGCAATTTCCTGAATATGACCAAGTGGCAGGTTGCAACTCAGGCTTTGCGAGCCTCAAAGCATTTGCAAAACTCAAACGATAGCCTATCTGCCCTCATTTAGTAACGATGCCTGTGGCATCCTAAACGTAACACATCTGGCAGCACTTGGACTGACTCATTCCCCTGTGTTTGATTTCTCTCGGGGTGGCTGTGTGGTCATACACCTAACCCTCTGCCTACCCAACAGAGCAAGCTTCTGTGTGAACCAGGTCTAAGTCTACACAAAATGGCCCAATATGGCTCATGAAACCCAAACACAGCTATAGGTAAATGAAAGAGTTAACTGAAAAAAAAGCAGCTTTCAAGTGAGGCATCTGTTTCAAATGTTGGCGCTCTGGTGTGGATTACAGGGAAGTATTGCCGGGGAACTGACTGTGACCCCATATCTTCATCCCTAGGGAAATGGTAAGTAGCGATGAGTGCGCTGGACTCGGGTTGGGAGGAGGGAAGTGAACCGAAATGAAACTTACCCCCTGTTTACAGTCAACTTGATGCTGCATTTCTGTAAGCTGTTTTTTAAATGCACAATATATTGCTTTTTGTATTAGGAACTCTAAAAGAAGGAAAGTATGGAAGCAGGAAAAAATAAAAACAGCTGCAAATATCTCCCAGGTGCTGTCGCCATGAAGAAATACCATGTTGTAAAATACAGTAAACAGACTATTTTAATCTTCAAAGCAGAACTCAACATGTGTTTTATCACATTAAATAAGATAAGGAAGCAAGTTCTCAGCAAGCCATTGAATTTTATGACTCCCTCTAAACGCACGTGTTGAGGAAGTCCTGGGGATTTTTAACATACAAAACACCAAGAAAAAAACCTGAATATGCGCACTTCCCTACTACACAGTATGCAAACAGCAGCACGTCAAAGGCGTAGGATGTCTGAATACTCTGTACGATAATTTGAATGAAGACACAAATACTCACTAAGAATAAGATTTTTTTTTTTTTGGTATCCCATAAGGCCATGGGAGCCATAAGATTTTAAAAGGTAAATATAAAAATGGTGGAAAACTGCAAGACAGGATACTCTGACTAATACAGATACCAAAAAATAAAATGTGTTCTGTGGGTTAAATTTTACTTATTTAACAACACCCAGGTAAATTATGTTCCACAGTTGTTATTAGTACATCCTAAACTGCAAAAAATCCTATTCTTAATGAGTATGTCTTGTTTCTCATAAATATCAAAAAAATCTTGAAATAATATACATTTACACTGCTGTTCAAAAGTTTGGGATCAGTAAGATTTTAGAAAGAATATCTCTTTGGATTTGAGACTTTAGTCTTTGCAACTTTACAGATCTTCTTTATGCACCAAGAGCTTGTAACACTCCAAAGAGAAAGGAAAATTTGAAATAGCATCATATGACCCCTTTAAAGAAGTCTCTCAAGTTCATCAAGGCTGCATTTATTTGACCAAAAACACAGAAAAAACTGTAATATTGTAAAATATTATCACCATTTAAAATAATGGTTTTCTATTTTAATATCCTTTAAAATATAATTAAATTTTCTGTGATGCAAAGATGATTTTTCATCATCATTACTCCAGTCTTCAATGTCACATGATCCTTCAGAAATCATTATAATATATGCAAATTTATTATCGATGTTGGAAACAGTTGCTTAATATTTTTTTGGAACCTGTGATCCTTTTTTTCAGGATTAATTGATGAATAAAGTTAAAAAGAACAGCATTTATTTAAAATAGAAATCTTTTGTAACAATATAAGTCTTTATTATTGCTTCTTATCAATTTAGCACATCCTTTATGAATAAAAGCATTAATTTCTTTCAAAAAAAAAAAGAAAGAAAAAAAAATTACTGACCTCAAACTTTTGAACGGTAGTGTATATTTCTTACAAAAGATTTCTATTTTGAATAAACGCTGTTCTTTTTAACTTTTTATTCATCAAAGAATCCTGAAAAAGCATCACAGGTTCCAAAAAAAAAAATGTTAAGCAGCACAATCATCATTACTCCAGTCTTCAATGTCACATGATCCTTCAGAAATCATTATAATATATGCAAATTTATTATCGATGTTGGAAACAGTTGCTTAATATTTTTTTGGAACCTGTGATCCTTTTTTTCAGGATTAAAATGTTCGCCGGTTCCCGCCTCCTTCTTCCCGTGATTACGAACTTTGTTACTTTGTTACAACAATATTATGTTTTTTTTCTGTATTTCTGATCAAACAAATGCAGCCATGATGAACAACATACACTCATATCCAAGATACAAAACAAGTCTTAATACCTTATGTAGTGCTGCTTCTCAAGTAAATTGTTCGTGTTTTACTGGAAAACAAGTCAAACGGACTAATTAAAAACCCAAGAAGTAATTTTTTGCCATGTATGTCAAAGTATATCCAGGTTAAAAACAATTTCAAGATGACGGAAGTAATCAACAAATGTATTTATGCTACACTACACACCTGCATGAAGAGAAGTTAGTGATCCAAGACAGTACATACTACGGAAGTACAGGAATCTTAAAGTAGCCAGAGTAACCTTTTATAAACTAACAGTGAACATCTGAAGAGGAGCAATTCCAACAAAGGGCATGACAACATTAGCGCCTTACCTATAGTATCTGGACTGCAGGTAGGTAGAACACACCGCTTTGGAGACGTGACTAGCGGAGCCGAAGTCGATGACCTTGACCCTGTAGGGTTGGCGAGCTGGGTCTACAAGCATGATATTCTCAGGTTTCAAGTCGGCGTGGATCAGTCCGAGGCTCTTGAGCTTCATGAGGGCAGTGGCCACCTGCTGCAGGATGGGTCGGATGTACTTGAGCGGCAACGGGCTGAACTTGTTCTGCTTGAGGAAGTCGTACAGGTTCTGCTCCAACATCTCGAAGACCAGGCACGTGTGGTTCTTGTGCTGGAAGCACTCGTATGCTCGAACAAAGTTGTAGTCGTCCGCGCTCTCCGTGCTCAGCCGCGCCAGTATGCTCACTTCGATCTGGCCCTGCCTTGCGTAAGAAGGATGGTTCTTGAGGATCTTGATGGCCACGATCTCGCTGGTGCCACGTTTCCAGCACTTCACCACCTGCCCGAACGTCCCTCGACCCAAGAACTCCAGCACCTCGTAGGTGTTGGTCATGGAGCAAAGCACCTCGTGCTGCAAGAGCTGGTAGTCGCCCTCGCTGTTGGCTCCACTGTTCTTGGACGTCGCCGTCGTGGAGGCGGTCGCCGTTGCGACGGTGGCCCCGCTCTGCGTGTTGTTCTGGATCATGGGTGCAGGTAGTTGCTGCCCCTCGACCACGTGCACGCTGCTTCCGCTCCCGTTGTTGTTGTCCAGCTCCTCACTTTTGCGCTTAAGCCCGCATCGCTGGTACGTGTCCAGCAGACTGACGGTGCTGCGGCGCGTCAGGTTGTACCCTCCGCTGCCGCTTCCACTACTGCCGGTGCTGCCCAACAGTTGACCAGCTGTCCCAGACGTGCTGCTAGCCGAGGCTACTACGATGTGCCCCGAGCCGGCAGGGAAGAGGAGGGCCTGTTCGTAGGACAGAGAAGAGTTGGAGACCTGGAGACTGGCGGCGCTGATGCCCACTGGGGCGACTGAGACACTCTGCTTGCTGTTCTGACTGTAGAGCTTGCTGTGCGTGCCGTACCCTGTCATATCCCAGTTGCAACTCTGCTCCACCTTCAGTTTCTTCACGCTAAAGAAGGCACTTGACTGGAGAGTCTGAGGGGAGAAGACTTGCACTTGCGAGGCCATACCTGAGGAAGAGCAAGAGAGAGAGGGAACATGAAACTTGGAATGAAAATCCTACAGGTCACGGCAGGCCAGTTTAATAGAGTCAGAGTCCAGATGCTAACTTATAAAATAGCCGCTGTACAAATAACTTGCACAGTTTCTCTTTGATTGCTCAGCAGTGTTCAGACTTGAAACTAAGGTTGACGGAGTCAGCTTAAGGGCAACACCTGGACTGATTACCCTATATATTTATGAATATTTCTACATAAACTGAATCCACGTGGTGAGGAAAAAAAATTGATATGTGTATTTTCCCAATAAAGTTCATGGCTTGACTGCTCCTGTTGCAAATCTAGCAAAATCTCTTTCTTTTTGGTCTAAACCTTGACAAATTTCCATTTCCTCTAGAAACAAAACAACTACTATCCACTGTATATACAGTGCAAATCTGAAGTGTACTGGCCCATAACGCAATATTAATGTATAAACTCAAAATATTGATTCTTTACTTTCTGTAAAAACAATGGGCCATGTAAGGACCACCAAAAAGGCAGAGTCCACGTCAAACCCAGGGCCATTTGCGTGAGTCTCAAGGAATGATTGCAATTTCCTAAAAGAAAAAACAAAAGTAGCCCATGCATGCAACACATTGCAACGTTTACTTCAGGGAGATGCACATCACTTTTCCAGAGGCATTAGAAATAGAAAAAAGTGCATGAACCTGAAACATCTGAATTACATCTCAACATCAGATCCTCAAAACAAAACAACATAAGCAGAACTGAGTGGGATTTGGGCTTCTGGGAACTCTCTGTGCTTCAGAATAGACAACACTTCTCCAAGCAAACAACGGTCCAGAAATAGCCCTCACGAACGGCACTGTTTGTAGTGCTAAAATAATGATTACAGTACTGAGAGGATTACATGCAGAGCATGCTGTAATGCACTATTTACAGAATCTTCAAAGTGGCCTGAATTAGCGCGCTAGGAAATAAAAAGGCTCCTTCAGTGTGCCTTTCTCGCCACACATGCATATCAGTTCACACCTAAACTGCTACTTTAATGCACAATTCTTTTTATTGCATTCATGTGGCAGAATGTCTCAATTATGATAATCTGCCTGCAATATGAATATAAGATTCTTTGTGATCTCTGGGACACAAATATACATGCAGTGTCTTATAAAACCTTCTACATGTTCTCACATTCTCTCTCAATCCTGAAGATACATGTCCTATTCTAATAGTATTATATAAAATTTTAATTCTACCGAATGTCATAGTAGTGTATATTATAGTGTAAAACAAAAAGATAATTTTGACAAATCTTCACATAGTTCATTGTAAATATGTCTGTCAATCTCCAAAAGGGACCAAAAAAGCACAATAAAAGTATCATAAAAGTAGATATTTTTTAGCAATAATAAAGGGGCAGATCTTCCGCAAATAACAACTTAAAGAGGCAGTTGTTGTGACAAAAGTTGCATCATTTACCATCTTCCATGCTGTTCCAAACCTGTATGAATTTTTCTGAAGATATTTTCTGAAGTGTTTTCTGTTCATTCAATAAAAGTCAAAGGGGTCTAATGTTGTTTTGGACAAGGGTGAGTAAACGGTGACAAAATTGTCCTTTTTGGGTGAACTATCCCTTTAAATTTCAAACTGTTCCCCTCACAGAGCTACATATGGCTTCAGAACTACTTTTATTATACTTTTATGGTGCTGTTTGAACTTTTTGGACCACAGTGTTTACTATAAAATGTCATTGTAAAAACTATTATGTTCCATGGAAAAAATAACAGCAAATAGGTTTGGAATGACATGAGGGAGAGAAACATTTTTCACTAATCGTCTAACTTGACAGCACAACCAGAGCCTTCTAGAATAATCTCTATCCCTCTCCACCAAGGATATTAAATATACAGTGGATCTCCTATGATGCCTTCCATACAAAATAAATCTCTATTAGAATAATTACTTTTTCCTTTGTTGGTAACATCTTACCAACAGATAATGAATCTCATTTGGTTTGAGGAATTTCTTGACGCAACAAAATTCCCAAGACAGGAAACATACAGAGGAAACTTTACATGAACACTTCATCATTGTTATGACTCTTGATACTTATGGTTTCAAAATTACCTTCCTGCTTCTCCATTTTTTCACTTTTCAAACGATCTTTTCTCCGTCTACCTCTTACATTTGACAACACCACTGAATGATTTCAGTAGTCATCTGGCTTTAGCTTTAAAGTCCAGGGTTTCTTGGGCTTTAAAAGTTGATTAAGCATCTGAAGATGCTGACCATACAATCCATACTGCATATACACTGTATGTCCAAATTACAATCCATAGCCTTCATACCATAAATCCCCTCTAACCTATATGACATATGCATTATTCATCATAGCTTTAACCACAACAGCTTGCACTGCAGATCCAATAATCTTTGCATTTAATATATCAAATATATTGAATATACCAAATGCATAATCTGTTCACCACAGAACCCATATCCAAGATGATATACAGTATATTAACTTTGTAATTTAAATTGAAATTAAATGGAACCTTTCTGGCAATTTGTTGATGGAGCAAGTAATGAGGAACATCCGCTATTGCTATTAAGAGCAAGGGCCCTTTGGTAATCCCATAAAATACTAGGCCAGATGTCACTCCTTGGATTACGCTTTTCTTTGCCAGGTCTTTATGCTAAAAATAATTTGTACATGGTCAGTGGCTCTGTCTGTGTGAGTATGTGTGTTTGTCAGAGGTGGGGACGGAGCCTAAGTAATAAATCCATCCCTGGAATTCTTTGTGTCAGATGTGAGTGGTAATCTAGTCTCGCGGGCAGCTGACACGTTCAGATTACCACTGTGCAACAACTCCCCTATCTAACTCATCACGGCTCCATTTTGTTTGTTTTGGGAGTTTTAATCCAATCCGGTCTTATCGAGTACCTTAAAGACTATGTCTCACCATGTTATACTCTGAACACGTCACATTGCAGAAACTGGACGTGTATGTCCTAACTTGACTTTGAATCAAGGCTGTGTGCTATTCACTTAATTCCTGCTTTTGAATTTTGTTGCAAACAGGATGCAGAATTGCAATTTGAATGTAAAGGAGTCAAATTAAAATGAATGGAAATTCGAAGAAATTCATCTGATTACAAAAGCTAAGTTTGTCAAGATAGACCTTGAATGTTGACTTTACAAAGCCTTGTTTGAAAGTTCTGAAAAATGTTTAAAAGCCAAAAGAATAGAATAGAAAAGTCAATAGATTGAATAGAACAAAAGAATAGAATTATAGATGGAACAATAGAATGGTAGACAACTATTATGATAGACAGAACGATAGATAGAACGAGATAGATAGATAGATAGATCAACTGATGGAATAATAGAATGACAGATAGAATGTTAGATGGAATGATAGAATGGTAGCTATAGCTATTGTAAAGGGTAGAATTACAGACAGACAGATAGATAGACAGATAGATAGATAGATATAAAAAAAAATATTACTTTGCATTTAGTTTATATAATTATATAGCTACAATAACTGAAAAGGAGCCAATTATTCAGTTCTGAATTTTGCACAATCCTGTTATGAACAGAGACAGGTTGTTAACCAAACTCACTCTGCTGTAATTCAATTTAAAGAGAGTTCAAATGGTCAGAATGCTATCTTCAAACAAAAAATGCATTCATTCCCATTCAACCTCAGAACTCTTCAGCTGTTCACTGTGAGAGAGCGGTCCAAGCGTTTACAGCCTAGAGTCTACTACCACCCCGAGAATGATGTTTATGAACTGATATCATAGAAAAACCTCACAGAAACTCAACGGGTGACGTTTACTTGAATTTCTGAACTCTGCAGTGAGAATACAACCAGTCTGCTCCATTGTTTCATATTTACAATGCTGGAATGATTTTCAGAGTGCCAGCCAGCTTTCAGAATACAGAGCGGGTCGGTTTAATGCACTGCCACAGAGCATACCAAAGAGCTATTCATCTGCCCTATACAAGCAACCTGTTGAAATGCTAATGGTCAGTTTATTATAGGATGAACTATGACTCCATTTTGTCCAAGGTTAGATAATCTACTTTTTTAAAGGAATGAGGAGATCAGAGTTTAAATACAGGCGTCGGTCCAAACTTTAAGCTTGTTTACTCTTTTATGGAGAAAGTAGGAAATATGAGGTGGAAAAAAGGATTTATAATACTTATAAACATATATCTGGCTCCTCATAGGCTAAAGGGTTAAAAGCGAACAAAGGACCGTGTCCTACAGAGGTTTGCTTTGTCTCCTCTGTGTGATCCAGGACAGAGGCATTTGGGAAAATGGTCCAGGGAAGAAATCAGTGGTTAATGAATTGACCTCCGCTTGTCTAGACAAAGCATTATCTCCCGTGGCTCCAAGCGATGCCCACTGTAGCGTACCATCAGGGGGGAGGAAGCACAGGAAGCCTATGAGATTTTCCCTTTTCCTTGTGTCTCTTCAAAAAATAAAAAATAAAACATTTTTACTTGTTTCTTCCTTTCAAGTCCTTTACTACCTGCCATTCTGTGAGGTCTAGTCATTTGTTAGCTCTCCTGGTATCTTGTTTCTCCAGGTCTGGACTGATCTTTTCCAGCTATCCAATCCTACATCTATTATTATGCCACTCTATCCCTTCTGCCGTCTCCCGACACTCTCACAATCAAACAGTCTCTCTTCTGACCTCCCCCTGCACATCACTTCTTCTTTTGCTCTCCTTTCCTTAAACATTGTTTGTGTGTGTGTGTGTGTGTTTGCTTTTCTATCATTGCAAATAATTGTACACTCAATCACGGGCAGCTTACCTGCATTAGCAGAAAATAGTACAAAACAATGTACATAAATTAAGAAAAATAATAAAAGACAAAATATAAAGAGTAAATAATGGTTCTCAGGGTGTTCTGAGAGGTTTTAGCATGTTTGTTATGCAGGTTCTAGGGGCTTATGGGCGGTTGTTAGGTGACTACTTACTTGCCCGAGTGAAAGAGTCCAACCCCAAGTTTCTATTCTGAATTTAGATTTTTTTTATTCTTCACCAGTTTTGTCCTTTTCAGGGTTGTTATTACCAAACCTATTAAAAATAATTTTTATTTCATTAGGTGAAAAACTTTTGACAAATTACATTTTGACAAGTGATGGCCTGAATTAAAATAAATTAAAGTGTTAAAATTACTATATATATATATATATATATATATATATATATATATGTGTGT